>NC_081552.1:48839780-48902988 GCF_963082655.1 Stomoxys calcitrans | reverse complement strand
CAATTAAATCAAATCATTCATTGCAAACCAACAACAAGTTTTCCAATTTATTGCCTCTAGTTTTGCTGCAAAAGTACAAATTACAACTTTTGCACTGGCAATAACATTAATTAACTTACTGTCGAAAACTTAAAAAGACTTCCGGCATAAAATCCTAGAGAAGACTTATGGTTTCGTAATGAAATCAATAAATTAATTGGCTGTTTTAGTGGCGAGCAAATAGAAACGATGGCTGCCGCTTCAGAACAACAACAACCTCACCATGTTGGTTAGTTATTTAACTGTCATTTGGTCATGGTTTTCGTGTTGGCCAAACAAAAAATAACTGGCTTAAACTTTTCTCCTGTAACCACAAATGAGAGAAAGTGTGCGGGAAAAGTAATAGTTAAGCAGTAACGACACCAGTTGTACCCTATCATTGATTTGTGGCGAATGGAAGGAGAGAAAAAAGCATTTATGTATGGCCTGCGAGAATTCGACAAAATTTTTTCAGCCCTCCCACAGCTTATGCGGTTTGTCTTGTTTTGGGAGCCTTTTTGTGTCCATTAGTCTTTTCGTCCATCCCATCTAACATTACTCTTCAAACAGCCCACCATTTTTCCTTTTCTCCCTGTGCACCCCTTCCCATCTATGGCCACTGTGATTTCTTCATTTAGTTTTTCAAGTATCAGTTCAAAATGCCATGCCATGATTTGAATTTTCAACATTGAGGTGCTTCAAATATTCGCTCAAGTCAACAAAAAGTATTTTCTCAAAATGAAATGATCCAAAAGGCAGGTCAGATCCATCATACTCTCAAAATGGCGGAAGTGTACTCGAATCTGACCAATTTCCTTACTTTGGCAATTCACTATACCACCTGGACCACTTTAAGGACCTATTGGAAATTAAAACTCTGCGAGGAGTGAGAGTGCGAGAAGGAGGGAAGAGAGAACGAGCTGGCCAAAGCAACGAACAAATTAATCATAATCAACTCTCGACAAAAGCAAAATCAGTAACAATCTGCTGTTAAATGAAAAACGCCATACTCAAAGAAAATGTAGGTCAAACACAGCCAATGAATTGGTCGGCTTCGCTAAGTAAAGGCAAAATGCGCGCAAAGCCCACAAAAGGAAGGAAGGGAAAGAAAGGAAGAGAGCTCTCACTTTCAAAACGGAGCCAAAACGAAAGAAAGTAACCCAATATAAAGGAAAACTAAGGTGAAGCAATTAATGAAATGAATTTAGCCGCAAGCAACCACACACTTATTCTCACACACAGACACACATACACACTAAAACCCATACAAATACAAAAAGGACGAAATATAACCCATTACTACACACAGAGAATGCTTTGCAATTGATGTTGCTTTGAAAATTGAAAAAGGGCAGGGTTGCCAGCTGTGAAATAAGAAACAACAAAAATTTAACAACAATAAAAACAAGTTAAAGCGTGCTAAGTTCGGCCGGCCGAATCTTATATACCCTCCACCATGGATCGCATTTGTCGAGTTCTTTTCCGGCATCTCTTTTTAGGCAAAAAAATGATATAAGAAAAGATTTGCTCTGCTATTAGAGCGATATCAAGATATGGTCCGGTTTGGACCGCAATTACATTTATAGGTTAGAGACCTGTGTAAAATGTCAGCCAATTCGAATAAGAATTGGGCCTTTTGTGGCCTCAAGAAGTAATATAGAGAGATTGATTTATATGGGAGCTGTATCGGGCTATAGACCGATTCAGACCATAATAAAAATGTATGTTAATGGTCATGAGAGAATCTGTCATGCAAAATTTCAGGCATATAGGATAATAATTGCGACCTCTAGAGGCTCAAGAAGTCAAGATCCCAGATCGGTTTATATGACAGCTATATCAGGTTATGAACCGACTTGTACCTTATTTGACATAGTTGTTGAAAGTAACAATAAAATACGTATTGCGAAATTTCAGCCAAATCGGATAGGAATTGCGCCCTCTAGAAGCTCAAGATGTCAAGTCCCCAGATCTGTTTATATGACAGCTATATCAGGTTATAGACCGATTTGAACCATACTTGGCACAGTTGTTGGATATCATAACAAAATACTACGTGCCAAAATTCATTCAAATTGGATAAGAATTGCGCCCTCTAGAGGCTAATCGGATAAGAATTGCGCACTCTAGAGGCTCAAGAAGTCCAGAAGTCAAGACCCAAGATCGGTTTATCTGGCAGCTATATCAGGTTATAAACCGATTTAAACCATACTTGGCACAGTTGTTGGATATCATAACAAAACACGTCGTGCCAAATTTCATTCCAATCGGATAAGAATTGCGCACTCTAGAGGCTCAAGAAGTCAAGACCCAAGATCGGTTTATCTGGCAGCTATATCAGGCTATAGACCGATTTTAACCATACTTGGCACAGTTGTTGAATATCATAACAAAACACCTTCGTGTATACATTAATCATTCTATTTGATTATAAATCCACTATCATATCCATAACTATATACAAATAGGCACTGTTCTGGATCATATTTTATTCAGGTCCACAGAACTCTAATACAAGTCACAGTTTCAACGAAATCAGGCAATTAGGCCGTTTTTCTTTGGATTAAGACTATATCTAGGCTATAT
The DNA here is from genome assembly GCF_963082655.1 of Stomoxys calcitrans. Taxonomy (NCBI): domain Eukaryota; kingdom Metazoa; phylum Arthropoda; class Insecta; order Diptera; family Muscidae; genus Stomoxys; species Stomoxys calcitrans. The sequence continues at coordinate 48,900,384 of NC_081552.1, read as the reverse complement.
TTATATAGTCTGATCTGGACCTATTTGGGTCGGATGTTGGGAGGCTTAAAATAACTCACTATTTCAAATTTCAGGGAATTAGGGTAATATATAAAGCTGTTATGGGCTTCAGACCCTTAATCGGCAGATCGGTCATATCAGCCGTCGGGAGTCTTAAAACAACTCACTTTTTCGAATTTCAGTGAAATCGGGCAAAAACTGCAGCTTTCATGGGTTTCAGACCCTAAATCGTCAGATCGGCCTATATGGCAGATATATTTGAATATCGTTCGATATGAACCATATTTGGGTCGGTTGTCGGGAGGCTTAAAACAACAAATTGTTGCAAATGTCAGCAAAATTGGATCATAAATGCAGCTTTTATGGGTTTCAGACCCTTTATCGGCTGATCGCTCTATATGGCAATATCTTAATATAGTCCGATCTGAGGCATATTTGGTCGAGTGACGGGATGTTTAAAATTACTCACTGTTTCAAATTTCAGCGAAATCAGGTAATAAGTAATGCTCTCATGGCTTTCAGACCCTTTATCGGCAGATTGGTCTATATGACAACTATATCCAAATATGGTCCGATTTAGCCCGTTCAAAAACTTAACCTGCGCAATTCTAATCCGATTGAAATTAAATTTTGCACGTCGTGTTTTGTTATTATATTCAACAACTGTGCTAAGTATGGTTCAAATCGGTCCATAACCTGATATAGCTGCCATATAAACCGATCTGGGGTCTTGACTTCTTGAGCCTCTAGAGGGCGCAATTCTTATCCGATTGGAATGAAATTTTGCACAACGTGTTTTGTTACGATATCCAACAACTGTGCCAAGTATGGTTCAAATCGGTCCATAACCTTATATAGCTGTCATATAAACCGATCTTGGGTCTTGATTTCTTGAGCCGCTAGAGGGCGCAATTCTTATCCAATTTGAATGAATTTTGGCACGTAGTATTTTGTTATGATATCCAACAACTGTGCCAAATATGGTTCAAATCGGTTCATAACCTGATATAGCTGCCATATAAACCGATCTGGGATCTTGACTTCTTGAGCCTCTAGAGGTCGCAATTATTATCCGATTTGCCTGAAATTTTGTACGACGGATTCTCTCATGGCCATTAACATACGTGTTTATTATGGTCTGAATCGGTTTATAGCCTGATATAGCTCCCATATAAATCGATCTCTCTATTTAACTTCTTGAGCCCACAAAGGGCGCAATTCTTATTCGAATTGGCTGACATTTTACACAGGTCTCCAAAATATAATTTAATTGTGGTCCAAACCGGACCATATCTTAATATCGCTCTTATAGCAGAGCAAATCTTTTCTTATATCCTTTTTTGCCTAAGAAGAGATGCCGGGAAAAGAACTCGACATATGCGATCCATGGTGGAGGGTATATAAGATTCGGCGCGGCCGAACTTAGCACGCTTTTACTTGTTTTTAACTGCAAAGATATTGTTATTACTGGTGACTTCAATAGTAATATCTTGGTTGACAATACTCTTACAAATTCCCTGGAATCACTTGGACTCTTTTTGACTAACACAACTGTTCCTACACATTTCACAAGCACATGTTTAAGTCTTCTCGATCTGTTTTTCGTGAGTCAAAAGTCTAAGGTATTGTTATATGATCAGTTATCTGCTTCTGGATTTTCTAAACACGATTTAATTTTTTTTTAGCATGACTGCAATGTTAAAACACTAAATCAAATTGAAACCTCTCGTGATTTTAAAAATATTGATTTTATTGCACTAAATCGACACTTTTCTGGAATACATTGGGACTTTATTTATCAACTACCGACGGTCGATGAATAATTACATATTCTTCAAAATGGGATAAAATCAAGATATAACTGTTGTATTCCAATAAGATCAATTAAAAATAAAATACTGCCAACCTACTTGGTTCAATGGAACCAGTAAAACCCTGATTGATAAAAGAAATGCTGCGTATAAAAATCAGAAACGTTTTAAAACTCCCTTCTTACATAGTCAATTCAAATCTGCCAGGAAGACTGCTTCAAAACAAATCAAAAAAGCAAAAGCGACAGTTTTTCAAAATTAATTTCAAGCTGCTGTAGGCACCAAATGCAAAAGGAGGGAAATTCATAATATTGGAATCGAACAGAACATCTAAACAATTCGCATGTTGACTTGAATGAGCTAAACGAATGTTTCGTTAATATTGAATCTGTGAAACCAATTTTGGACATGAAATGAACAGCTATGAATTCCATTTATTGAGAATCCGGTTACTTTCCGCTATGTAGATGGGAATAAGGTTTTCTAAAGCATTCACAAAATTAAATATAATGCTATGGGATTAGATGAAATTGATCCACGCTTTCTGAGGCTATTACTACCTGACTTAATACCCTTTATAACTTACATTTTCAACTCTATATTGACTAAATCGATTTTTCCTGCTGAGTGGAAAAAAGCAAAGATTTTACCTATTGCTAAAGCAAACAGTGAGAACCGCCCCATAGCTATACTACATTTCTTGTCTAAAGCTTTAGAACGCATTATATCTGATCAAATTAGTAATTTTCTGACAAATAATCTGGATACCGGAAAAGAAGAAGCTGCTGCACCGCTCTGTTATATGTTAGTGGAAACCTTCGCCAAAACATGGATGACAAAACGGTGTCATTATTACTTCTTTTGGACCACATTAAAGCATTTGATACCGTTGATCATCATATTCTGATAATAAAACCGCAAAAACTCTTTACCATACCACATGTAAATGTATGCTATCATATATGGCACAAGCGGTAGTAACTGAAAGTCGTTGCTCCAGTCTACTTGAACTATCCAAAGGCGTTCCCCAAGGATCCATTCTTGGCCCTCTACTGTTCTCCATTTATATAAATGATCTTCCGGATGTTCTAGCTAACTGTAAAACACAAATGTATGCTGATGATCTGCAGTTATATATCGGTACAAAAATAAGCGATATTCAATAAGTAAGAGCGTGCTAAGTTCGGCCGTGCCGAATTTATATACCCTCCATCATGGATCGCATTTGTCGAGTTCTATGCGTGGTATCTCAAACAAAGAATATTGAATAAGAACTCTTATACTATTGGAGCTGTATCAAATTATAGTCCGATTCGGACCATAAATGAATTCTGAACATTGTAGAAGTCGTTGTGTAATATTCCAGTTCATTCAGATAAGAATTGCGTCTTGTAGGGGATCAAGAAGCAAAATCGGGAGATAGGTTTATATGGGAGCTGTATCAAGCTATTGATTGATTCAGACCATATAAGACACGTGTGTTGAAAATTATTAGAGAAGTCGTTGTACAAAATTTCAGCCAAATCGGTGAGAATTGCGCTCTCTAGAGGCTCAAGAAGTTAAGATCCCAGATCGGTTTATAGGGAAGATATATCAGGTTATTTATCGATTTACGCCATACAGTTATTGGAAGTCATAACAAAACACCTTATGCAAAATTTCATCCAAATTGAATGAGAATTGCACGCACTATTGGCTCAAGAAGCCAAGACCCCAGATCGGTTTATATGGCAGCTATATCAAAACATGGACCGATTTGGCCCATTTACAATACTAACCGACCTACTTTAATAAAAAGTATTAGTGCAAAATTTCAATCGGCTAGCTTTATTCCTTCGAGCGTGCTTTCGACAGACAGACTGACGGACAGACTGACAGACATGGCTAGATCGACTTAAAATTACATGACGATCAAAAATATATATATACTTTATGCGGTCTCAGACGCATATTTCGAGGTGTTACAAACAGAATGACGAAATTAGTATAGCCCCATCCTATGGTGGAGGGTATAAACATGTGTATCTGTTATATATAATATAATAAACTTTGCATAAGCCCATTAAAGTCGAAACTACTCGTAATTCATAGACGTAAACTAACTATCCTGAATAATTTAATTGTACATCTTAATAACACTTCAATACCACGAGTTGAAACTGCTTGTAACTTGGGTTTAACTTTTAAATGCAATTTAACCTGGACTAATCACATCAGTAAAACTATTGGCGAAGTGTATGGAATGCTGCATAATCTGTGGGCAGTCCGCCTCTCCGCAAAATCTCATATCTGATTCCCACTCTCCTATATGGCAGCGAAGTTTTCTACAACTGTGATTTTGAAGATAATCGCAGACTTACTGTTGCCTTCAATGACACTACCAGATACATCTTTAATAGAAAACGTCATGAAAGTATTTCACAATTTGCGCTTCAAGTTTTAAATGTATCCTTTAAAAATTATCTAAATATTAGAAGTCAAATTCTGCTTCACAAAATTAGCCAAACAAAAGAACCTGGGTATCTCTTCGCTCATTTGGAATTTGCACGATCTAATAGAGGATTGAAAATTATACCACCTAGAATAAACTGCCTGAACTCAGAGAGACAATTCTTCATTGCTACAATACGTCTCTGGAACAACCTTCATTCGAACATTCAACGGATAAGCAATTTTGCAACTTTCAGAAAAGAGCTTTTCTCATTTTTATTTATTTATTAATATTTTTAATTACAATATATAATGCTTTAATTTTTATAATTTTTTTGTAAACTAAACTTAATTATTGTCTACACATATATAAGAGCATATCTTGTTGTGTTGGTATTACAAATAAAATAAATCGTAAATCGTAAGTTCGACCGGTCCAAATCTTCTATACCCTCCACCATGGATCGCATTTGTCAAGTTCATTGCCCGGTATCTCTTAATAGGCATAATGGAGGATAATGGATAAAAATGTCCATGCTATTGGAGCTATATCAGGTTATGAATCCATTCGGACCATACGTGGTTCGGATGCTGAAGATCATAGTAGAAGTCATTGTGCAAAAAATCGAATAAGAATTGCAAAATTGGTAGATCGGTTTTAAATTCGGCAATATTAAGCAAGTATGTTGGAGGTCATAGAAGTCATTGTGAAAATTTTCAGCCAAATCGAATAAGAATTACGCTCTCCAGAGGATTAAGCAGTCAAGATCCGAGCGGGATAAAGATTTATGGGACTAAGACCTAATTGGAAGATTGGGCTATATGGCAGCTATGGTTGCCCAAAAAGTAATTGCGGATTTTTTAAAAGAAAGTAAATGCATTTTTAATAAAACTTAGAATGAACTTTAATCAAATATACTTTTTTTACACTTTTTTTTTCTAAAGCAAGCTAAAAGTAACAGCTGATAACTGACAGAAGAAAAAATGCAATTACAGAGTCACAAGCTGTGAAAAATTTTGTCAACGCCGACTATATGAAAAATCCGCAATTACTTTTTGGGCAACCCAATATATCCAAATATAGTCTGATCTCGATCATATTTGGTCAAATAATGCATGCTTTTGCAAGTCACTGTGTCAAATTCAATGGAAATTGGATAAACGTCATGATATCGGTATAGGTTAGGTTAGGTTGAAAAGAGGGTGCTGATATTAATCCGCCCCATGTCACTATGGACATACACCTAAGCCAGTAATTGGCTTCTTGTGCGCTCTTAAATAGTGTCTTACATCTGTGAGTCTTCTCGGTACGCTCCCGAATGTGACGCTTCCAATTCAGTTCCCTGTCCAAGATCATTCATCATTCATTTAAGCTTGTCAGATATCAAAATCGTTGTTGAGGAAACGTGGTGCGTTAACGTATAGATTTCGGCCTTTTCTGGATTAACATTGAGGCCTTTAGGTCTAGCCCAATCGTATGCAATTTGCAGGACTCTTTCGGCCCTTTTGTATAGCTGGTTCGGATCTTTACCCCTTTGAAGTATGCTTAGCAGGCGGGTTCAAATCCCTCCACAGTCAGTATCTTTAATGGGTTATGGATGGTGGTGGCGATAAAATGCCCACCTATGGCCACTTTCTCCATAACATTTATGTCATGGGAACCAAAGTTTTTGTTTTTTTTTTATCCAGTCTTTAAGGACCCGGTCCACCTGGTACTGGTCTATGGACTTGATCAGTGTTTCGATCGAAATGCTTTTTATTCAAAGCCCTCTCGATGCCAATGCATACCGCCAACGTGTACTTCTGGACATCTAAGGATTCTTTTATTTTATGCACAACCTCGTGGAGGGCAGTCTCCACCGACCTTCCCTTGACAAAATCATGCTGTTTGCATTTGAACAGTTCGCTGGGTGGCCTGCTTGTTATCATGGTAGCTACAATACGTTCCATGGTTTTGAGTAGAAAGGACGTAGGGCTTATTGATCTATAGGACATAGGTGTTGAATAACTTGCCGGGCTTGGGTATTAATACCACTCTTGCCTCCTGCCAGGCTTTCGGAGTATATGTAAGTCCTAGGCCAGCTTTAACAAGTAAAAAGGTATTAGCTCGGCCGGGGCGAACTTTGGTTACCCACAACCTTGGATACATATGTAAACCATCTTTCGTCATTGTCCGGTGAAAAATGCATAATTTATGCACCCATAGCAACTTTATCGAAATTCGGCACGGACAATGAGTTGCCTAAAAAATACAAGTCACTGTTCAATTTTGTGGAATAAAACATTGGTCTATTTGGCAGCTATATCCAAATATAGACCGATCTGAAGCATAAACGACACAGATGTCGAAAAGCCTAGGATAAGTCACTGAATCAAATTTCAGCGAAATCGGATCATAAATGCGTATTTCATGGGGCCAAGAGTATAAACCGAGAGATCGGTGTATACGGCAGCTATATTCAAATCTGGACCGATCTGAGCCAACTTGAAGAAGGATGTCGAAGGGCTTAACACAACTCACTGTCCCATATTTCAGCAAAATGGGACAATAAATGCGCCCTTTATGGGTCCAAGACCTTAAAACGACAGAGCGGCATATACCGCAGCTATATCCAAATATAGACCGATTTGAACCAAATTGAAAAAAGATGTCAAATGGCCTAACACAACACACTGTCCCAAATTTTGGCGAGATCGGACAATACAAACGCCTTTTGTATTGTCCCAAGACCTTAAATCGAGAGATCGGTCTATATGGCAGCTATATCCAATTCGGTCTACATGATAGCTATATCCAAATCTAGACCGATTTGGACCAAATTGAAGACGGATGTCGAGTAGCCAACACAACTCAAGGTCACTAATTTCAGCAAAAGCGGACTAATAATGTAGCTTTTATGAGCCTAAGACCTTAAATCGGAAGATCGCTCTATATGGGAGCTGTATTAAGATATACTCCGACAAAGCCCATCTTGGAACTTAACCTGCCTATGGCCAAAAAAAGGAGCTGTGCAATGTTTCAGCTAGCCGAATCGGGCCCGCTCCGCTGCGCCTTCTTCTACATAATGTGGATCAAAATTGTCCCTTGAATATTTATTTTCGACAATTAAATGAAATACAATGCTATGAAAACGGTATGTGTATATCGCTTGACTTACAGCATAACAATATAAATACCTTAATTTGAATCCCACATGATCTTCATTGGTCTATGAATTTGCTCGGAGGGTTAAGGTTTATCTATGTTTGGATTGTAGATGTACTCCACTTAAAAGAAACAAAAAAAAAAACGTTATTTGAGCCCGTTACTCCTATGAGGTTTTGGAAGGGGGAAGGCCCCCCAGGTTTGTGTTTTGTGGAATAGGGGATGGTATTGATACCCAGAAACTTGGTCCGAAAGTGGGTACCAATTTCGTGCTCTACTCCCAAATATCTTTTATTTTAGCCCCATATTGCCATGGTCGGTAAATACGTATGTCTGACACTTGGCCCTAAAAACCTTTCAGCGATGTAAACGATGAGGCGTCCCCCAAACACTCGGTCCCACATTTGGATATCAGATCCAAATTCTACTCCCAAATCTCTTTTATTTAAGCCCCATATTGCAATGGTCGGTAAATTTTTCCTCTTTGGGGTGGTGCTTTGGGGAAGGAGTGGCCCTGCAGACACCTTTTTACGAATGTTGATGTCAGATTCATGATCTACTCCCAAAGATTATTCATTTGAGCCACATATTGCTACGGTCGGTAAATTTGTTCTCTTTGGGGGTTGTTTTGGGGGAGGAGCGCCCTCCCAAACACTTCCACATTTCCACATTTGGATATCAGATTCGTATTCTACTCCCAAATACCTTCTATTTGAGCCCCTTATGGCAAGCGTGCTAAGTTCGGCCGGGCCGAATCTTATATACCCTCCACCATGGATCGCATTTGTCGAGTTCTTTTCCGGGCATCTCTTCTTAGGCAAAAAAGGATATAAGAAAAGATTTGCTTTGCTATTAGAGCGATATCAAGACCACATTTGAATTATTGTATATGTTTGAGGCCTGTGTAAAATTTCAGCCAATTCGAATAATAATTGCGCCCTTTGGGGGCTTAAGAAGTAAAATAGAGAGATTGATTTATATGGGAGATGTATCGGGCTATAGACCGATTCAGACCATAATAAACACGTATGTTGATGGTCATGAGAGGATCCGTCGTACAAAATTTCAGGCAAATCGGATAATAATTGCGACCTCTAGAGACTCAAGAAGTCAAGATCCTAGATCGGTTTATATGGCAGCTATATCAGGTTATGAACTAATTTGAACCTTATTTTACACAGTTGTTGAAATAAAGAATAAAATATGTCATGCAAAATTTCAGCCAAATCGGATAGGAATTGCGCCCTCTAGAAGCTCAAGAAGTCAAGTCCCCAGATCTGTTTATATGACAGCTATATCAGGTTATGGACCGATTTGAACCATACTTTGCGCAATTGTTGGATATCATAACGAAATAATTCGTGCAAAAATTCATTCAAATCGGGTAAGAATTGTGCCCTCTGGAGGCTCAAGAAGTCAAGACCCAAGATCGGTTTATATGGCAGCTATATCAGGTTATGGACCGATTAGAACTATACTTACCACAGTTGTTGGATATCATAACAAAACACGTCATGCAAAATTTTATTCCAATCGGATAAGAATTGCGCACTCTAGAGGCTCAAGAAGTCAAGACTCAAGATCGGTTTATATGGCAGCTATATCAGGTTATGGACCGATTTGAACCATACTTGGCACAGTTGTTGGATATAATAACAAAACACGTCGTGCAAAACTTCATTTCAATCGGATAAGAATTGCGCACTCTAGAGGCTCAAGAAGTCAAGACCCAAGATCGGTTTTTATGGCAGCTATATCAAAACATGGACCGATATGGCCCATTTACAATACCATCCGACCTACACTAATAAGAAGTATTTGTGCAAAATTTCAAGTGGCTAGTTTTACTCCTTCGGAAGTAAGCGTGCTTTCGACGGACAGACGGATGGACGGACATAGCTAGATCGACATAAAATGTTGCGACGATCCAGAATATATATACTTTATGGGGTCTCAGACGAATATTTCGAGTAGTTACAAACATAATGACGAAATTAGTATATCCCCATCCTATGGTGGAGGGTATAACAATCGACTTTTCCTTTACAGCCTTTACAATTTCTTGTATAGAAATTTTATTTCTATACAAGAATGTGAAAAAATTTGATATCTGCAGAAATTTTTGTCTCTGAACATGTTCTTAATATTTTATTGCTGTAAAAAATGTTTGTCGAAATAATATGTCTCTAGAAATCTTAACAAAATACTTTGCTTGTTAACAAACCGTAAACTGCGAAAACCCGGCAACACCAGATGTAAGCGGCTGCTGTCTTTACTTAAAGTTAAGGAATTAAAGAGGTGTGTGGTAAGGCCAAGTACCATGATTTGTTGAGTTTATGTAAAAGATTTTCACAGGATCAGAACAGCTTCTCAACACAATATTTGTGGGTAATACATGAAAACGTGTTAGCATCAGGTGTTGTATGTTCTTGACATGATTTTGGTTGTGGTAAGACGAGGTGGGGCGGGGCAAATTTGTAAACCATATTCCTTTCTAAACCCTGCTCTTCTCCATCCAAACAGCCTTTCCAATCATCCCTAAGGCTTTTGTTGAAAATAATGTGTGTTGGGTAATGGAAAGCCACCATCCATCACTCTGCTTGGACTAAGAAAGATGTGAACAAATGCAATTAGAAATAAATATGCTAACTTTATGTACAAAAATGTGATGCATTGTTGTTCCAAGATAGATTTTCCGATCCTCCTCTGGCCGCCTCTTCTTAATGACACGTAAATTATAAATTATTTAGGTCAGATGTGTGAAGTTTTGCCCAAAACACACAAAGCCATTAATATGGCACATCTGTCTAAATGAAAGCGAGACAGACAGATAGACAGGTATTTGAAAAGTTGCCCTATTTTTGTGCTATAGATTTTTTAAACGTTTGGCTAATTGCCAATTGTCTGGTCAATTGAAGAGTTTGAATGGCAAGGGATAAGCGCGTGCACATTTTTTCGCTTTAAAAGCCAGTGAGGCTCCTATTTTTGGAGGTGTCAATTAACAGAAGAACAAAAAAGTAAAAAATTTGACTAACATTTTGAAAGAAGCAATGAATAAAGGGTTAGAGGGGATTTTGATCTAACTTTCTAATGACTTTTTGACTTTAACATTTTTGTAACTTTGTCTTCTTGGTTTGGCTCGAGGTCATCGAACAATTTACAAAAACAGGTGTTGGTGTTTTATATGATTGCTTTATTTGCATGGGAATACTAATTTCGTCATTCTGTTTGTAACTACTCGAAATATTCGTCTGAGACCCCATAAAGTACATATATTCTTGATCGTCGCGACATTTTATGTCGATCAAGCCATGTCCGTCCGTCCGTTCGTTCGTCCGTCTGTCTTTCGAAAGCACGCTAACTTCCGAAGGAGTAAAGCTAGCTCTTGAAATTTTGCCCAAATACTTCTTATTAGTGTAGGTTGGTTGGTATTGTAAATGCGCCATATCGGTCCATGTTTTGATATAGCTGCCATATAAACCGATCTTGGGTCTTGACTTCTTGAGCCTCTAGAGTGTGCAATTCTTGTCCGATTGGAATGAAATTTTGCACGACGTGTTTTGTTATGATGTCCAACAACTGTGCCAAGTATGGTTCAAATCGGTCCATAACCAGATATAGCTGTCATATAAACCGATCTGGGGTCTTGACTTCTTGAGCCTCTAGAGTGCGCAATTCTTATCCGATTGGGATGAAATTTTGCACGACGTGTTTTGCTATGACATCCAACAACTGTGCCAAGTATGGTTCAAATCAGTCCATAACCTGATATAGCTGCCATATAAACCGATCTTGGGTCTTGACTTCTTGAGCCTCTATCCGATCTTATCCGATTGGAATGAAATTTTGCACGACGTGTTTTGTTATTATATCCAACAACTGTGCCAAGTATGGTTCAAATCGGTCCATAACCTGATATAGCTGCCATATAAACCGATCTTGGGTCTTTACTTCTTGAGCCTCTAGAGTGCGCAATTCCAATCCGATTGGGATGAAATTTTGCACGGCGTGTTTTGTTATGATATTCAACAACTGTGCCAAGTATGAATCAAATCGGTCCTTAACCTGATATAGCTGCCATATAAACCGATCTTGGGTCTTGACTTCTTGAGCCTCTAGAGTGTGCAATTCTTGTCCGATTGGAATGAAATTTTGCACGACGTGTTTTGTTATGATGTCCAACAACTGTGCCAAGTATGGTTCAAATCGGTTCATAACCTGATGTAGCTGTCATATAAACCGATCTGGGGTCTTGACTTCTTGAGCCTCTAGAGTGCGCAATTCTTATCCGATTGGAATGAAATTTTGCACGACGTGTTTTGCTATGACATCCAACAACTGTGCCAAGTATGGTTTAAATCGGTTCATAACCTGATATAGCTCCCATATAAACCGATCTGGGGTCTTGAGTTCTTGAGCCTCTAGAGGGCACAATTCTTATCGGATTAGAATGAAATTTTGCACGACGTGTTTTGTTATGATATTCAACAACTGTGCCAAGTATGGTTCAAATCGGTCCTTAACCTGATATAGCTGCCATATAAACCGTTCTGGGGTCTTGACTTCTTGAGCCTCTAGAGTGCGCAATTTTTATCCGATTGGAATGAAATTTTTTTTCTTATGATATCCAACAACTGTGACAAGTATGGTTTAGATCGGTCCATAACCTGATATAGCTGTCAGATAAACCGATCTTGGGTCTTGACTTCTTGGGCCTCCAGAGGGCGGAATTCTTATCCGATTTGCCTGAAATTTTGTACGAAGTATTTTGTTATGATATCCAACAACTGTGACAAGTATGGTTCAAATCGGTTCATAACCTGATGTAGCTGTCTTATAAACAGATCTTGGGACTTGACTTCTTGAGCTTCTAGAGGGCGTAATTCCTATCCGATTTGGCTGAAATTTTGCATGAATACTTCATATTCTTACTTTCAACAACTGTGTCAAATAAGGTTCAAATCGGTTCATAACCAGATATAGCTGCCATATAAACCGATCTGGGATCTTGACTTCTTGAGCCTGTAGAGGTCGCAATTATTATCCGATTTGCCTGAAATTTTGTACGACAGATCCTCTCATGACCATCAACGTACGTATTTATTATGGTCTGAATCGGTCTATAGCCCGATACAGCTCCCATATAAATCGATCTCTATATTTTACTTCTTGAGCCCCCAAATGGCGCAATTCTTATTCGAATTGGCTGAAATTTAACACAGGTCTCCAACATATAATTTAATTGTGGTCCAAACCGGACCATATCTTGATATCGCTGTAATAGCAGAGCAAATCTTTTCTTATATCCTTCTTTGCCATAGAAGAGATGCCGGGAAAAGAACTCGATAAATGCGATCCATGGTGGAGGGTATACAAGATTCGGCCCGGCCGAACTTATCACGCTTTTACTTGTTCATCCTTGATTTAGTCCTGCTGAATATTTAGTGTATTGTGGCTTTTTAAAGCAAGTTGGTATTTTTCTCTGTTGTATATATTGGAATTGGTAAGCCTTTCCGAAAACCCTGGAATATACGTCGTTTTCTTGAAGATTTTTGGTGCAGGTTCAATTTCGTTTTTCGCTGTTCTATTTATAAGGTCCTTAATTGCTTTGCTTGGGAAGTCATTTAATCTAAGTATTTGTTGAAATTTCCTTTCGTTTTGTTTTTGTAAAAAATATTTTTATATATGAAATTTTAGCAAAATTTGCTGTAAAAACCGATTTTGACAAAGTTCGAGTTTTTTTTTCACTATAAGCTGTTTTGGTTCGTTCTACATTCTTGCTTCTCTATGTGATTAGAGGAAGGATTTACTGCCTCTAAAGCTAAAGAGATTAAATTAAAGTGTTAATGCATTAAGAATTTTCTCGGTTTTATGAAAATTTCTTCATGTTTTATAAAATTACGGTTTAAGCTGAAAATTCCTCAACACTTTTACATCACATTCCAGAAGGCTTTAAGGCAAAAATAATCCTTTAAAATTGTTTGACTCCAAACATATACGGGAAAAGTCCCTACACATTCAAGTCTCGCCATCGTGTTGAGTGTGCAGAAATGCCAAGCAATGATTATTAAATTTTCATAATAATAAAGCGTAAGCTGTGTTTTTGGTCATAGCCAAAAAACAGACCAGACAGTGGAGGTCTCAATGGCCTTTTATTCCCATAAGCGGTGAGCCACTGACATCCGAAGTCAAATTTTGTGGCTTAAGTTAAAACTGTGAGACACATTCTACTTAGATAAGTTTGGGTGTGTGTGTGTGTGTGTGCGAAAGTGTGTCACCTTTTACATTGTCCATTGAAGACTTTTACAATTTGCTACAACAATGTTTTTTTTGTGGTGATATTCTTTTTTTTAACATCCTGCTTTTCCCTTGCTCTGTTTTGCTCCCTGTCGCTCTCTCTTAGCAATCTTTCACTCCTTTTATTTGGTCATTTTGGGTTGATGCGTGGTTTGGTCTAGAGGTCGATGTCTAGAATTCCCATTGGCATACCCGCATAACTTTTGAAGCTTTGTACATGAGGTAGAAAATTTTGATATGAAACGACAGCATTTATGGTAGTGGAGGTTATGGCTTTTCTAGTATCGTAGCTTTTCTAGTGTCTGTGGACCATAAGCCAACTTCAAAAACAGAAGCAGAATCAGTTGCAGTAGCACCAGCAGCAGCCGCGAAATATGTCAATTCAATGTTGGGGTATTGTTTTGGCATACGCAATATATCGACCCAACATTAAAGTATATTAAAAGGGAGTGGTTTGGAAAATTTAGGAACGTTTTGATAAAAAGACGTATCATGTTAGGCCGTGCCGAACTTTGAATACCCACAACCATGGATATATTAATCATCCTTTTTCGCTATAACTCCACTATCATATCCACAGTTATATCTGGTCAGGATCATATTTTATTCCGGCTCCGAGAACTCTTATACAAGACACGGTTTTAGCGAAATCAGGCCAAAAATATGCTTTTTATGGGATTAAGACCCTATCTATATAGTCTGATCTGGACTAGACCGATTCAGACCATAATAAACACGTATGTTAATGGTCATGAGAGAATCCGTCGTACAAAATTTCAGGCAAATCGGATAATAATTGCGACCTTTAGAAGCTCAAGAAGTCAAGTCCCCAGATCTGTTTATATGACAGCTATATCAGGTTATAAACCGATTTGAACCATACTTGGCACAATTGTTGGATATCATAACAAAACACGTCGTGCACAATTTCGTTCCAATCGGATAAGAATTGCGCACTCTAGGGGCTCAAGAAGTCTGGACCCCAGATCGGTTTATATGACAGCTATGTCAGGTTATAGACCGATTTGAACCATACTTGGCACAGTTATTGGATATCATAACAAAATACGTCGTGCAAAATTTCATCCCAATCGGATAAGAATTGCGCACTCTAGAGGCTCAAGAAGTCAAGACCCAAGATCGGTTTATATGGCAGCTATATCAAAACATGGACCGATATGGCCCATTTACAATACCAACCGACCTACACTAATAAAAAGTATTTGTGCAAAATTTCAAGCGGCTAGCTTTACTCCTTCGGAAGTTAGCGTGCTTTCGACAGACAGACGGACGGACGGACGGACGGACGGACGGACGGACAGACGGACGGACATGGCTAGATCGTCATAAAATGTCGCGACGATCAAGAATATATATACTTTATGGGGTCTCAGACGAAAATTTCGAGTAGTTACAATCAGAATGACGAAATTAGTATACCCCCCATCTTATGGTGGAGGGTATAAAAATCTAAGACGATTTTGTTGTAATCACTCTACAGCCTGCAAAAATTGAGATATTGAACTGAAATTTGACACAGATACGTCTTTTTGCTGCACGCAGGTTAAGCTCTTAAACTAGCCAAATTAAACCATATTTGGATACAGCGGATATATAGACCTATCTGCCGTTAAAGGGTCTGTAGCCCATAAAAGCTTTATTTATTACCCGATTTTGTTGAAAATTGGAACAGTAAGTTTTTTTTAACCTCCCGACATCCGACCTAAATATGGTTGAGATCGGACTTTCGGTTATAGCTGCCATATAGACCGATCTGCCGATAAAGGGTCTGAAGCCCATAAAAGCTTTATTTATTATATGATTTCGTTGAAATTTTAAATGGCCAGTTGTTTTAAGCCTCCCGCGATCCAACCCAAATATGAAACATATCAGACTATGTAGATATAGCTGCCATATAGACGATCTTCCAATTTGGGATCTTAGTCTCATAAATCGGATTTATTGCCCGATTTCGCAGAAACTGTGACATGAATATGAGTTCTCGGGCCCTGAATAAAATATGACCAAGACCTGCCTCAATTTAGGATCTTAGTCTCATAAATCGGATTTATTGCCCGATTTCGCTGAAACTGTGACATGAATATGAGTTCTCGGGCCCTGAATAAAATAAGACCAAGACCAGCCCCTATTTAGATATAACTATGGATATGGTAGCGGAGTTATAATAAAAGAGGATGATTAAATTATCAATGGTAATGGGTATACAAAGATCGGCATGGTCAAACTTAATACGTTTTTACTTGGTTTTTAAAATTTTTTCAAATTTTTTTTTCCTTAGAAAATTATTCAAAAATTTTATTTCGTTGGAAAATTTTTTCAAGATTTTACATCTTTAGAAGATTTTTCTATATTTTATTTTCATGGAAAATTTTCTCCATTTTTTCTATTTCGTCATACCTTCCTCGTTAATCACCTTTATGTCGAACATATACCAGCATACATCAGTGTATGTGTACTTACTTATATATAAATAAGATCCCAGCAGAATATGTAAATTGAAAATCAATAAACCTACCCAAAAATGAAGACTGAGTGGGACTGTACTGACAGACAAAAAAGATTCATATTGAAGCATATGACTATAATTGATGACAGGACAATACCAAAAAAGGACTCGTCGTTGTAGTAGAATTAATAGCAGTATAATCATGAAATAAATAGTAGTGTCATATATTTTGAACCCTAACATAGGAGTGTTATATTATTATTATTTGATTCAATGACCCTTTTTGCGCATACCCAAACAACCAACGACCGTTTCTTAAAAAAAACGTGGATAAGAAAAATTAAAATGAAAATGAAATAGTCGAAAATATGTGAATTTGCAGCATGTCTCTTGGGAGTTCAGCCACTCTTGAGATAAATAATTTCTCCATTTCTCCTCGCCTTCTAAAAATTTAATCGCTATTTGGCGTAACAGCAGCATTTATGGCTAGACAGACAATTGGCAATAAAGTAAGAACTAAACGGAATTTCAAATTCTTTTGAAATTACGTGGCATACGATGTTAACAAACGTTGCTGTATTTTAATCCCTAGAGATTTTTTTGTGAGTCTGAAATGACCACAACCAAACCGAAATGAAATATAAGTTCCCTAGATTAATAATGTCCGTGGTTTAGAATATAAAATATCCGTTAATAAATAAATGGCGAATTTGTCTGTCCATCCGAATTTGTCTGTCTATCCTTTGCGTTCATATTCATCTTTTTGAACATCCGTCAATTTTAACAGGCGGTCTGAGACATGGCGAACCGAACTGACGCCCTCTTTTTTCAGACTGACTGCAAATATATTTGTCTAATAATGAGTTTCTTTATGTCTGCCTATCCTGCTACATGTCCTTTAGTTCTATTGAGTCTAAAAATTAAGCTTTTGGTTTAAAGGAAGCTAAATCAAGTAAAAGCGAGCTAAGTTCGGCCTAGCCGAATCTTATATACCCTACACCATGGATCGCATTTGTCAAGTTTTTTGGCCGATATCTCTTTATAAACAAACAAAGGATAAGGTATAAGAGTTGCTATGCTTTTTCAGCTATACCAAGTTATAATCCAATTGGGGCCATCCAAATCGGATACGAATTGCGACCTATAATGACTCAAGAAATAAAATTGGGAGATCTGTTTGCATGAGAGTTATGTCAGGTTATTGACTGAATTGGGCCACATTTAATACGCCTATAAAAGGTCATACAAGAAGTCCTTGTGCAAAAATTTCACCCAAATCGGATAACAATTGCGCCCTCTAGCGGCTCAAAATCCGGAACTGGTTTATATGGGAGCTATTATAAGGTTATGACTCGATTTGAACCATACTTGGCAGAATTGTTGGAAGTCTAAATAAAACACTTGGTGCAAATTTAAAGCCAATTCGCATAAAAATTGCGCCCTCTAGAGGCTCAAGAAATCAAGATGCGATATCGGTTTATATGGTAGCTTTACCAAAACATGGACCGATTTGGCCCATTTACAATCCCAATCGACCTGCACTAATAAGAAGTATTTATGCAAAATTTCAAACACCTAGCATTAATCCTTCGAAAGTAAGCTTGCCTTCGACAGACAGACGGACGGACATCAGACAGACGGACGACTAGACAGACGGACAGGGCTAAATCGATTAAAAATGTAAAGACGATACATATACTTTGTTATGTCTCAGATCAATATTACCACCGGAATAACGAAATTAGTATACCCTTATCTTATGGTGGATATAAAAGACTTTTAAATTAAAGGCGGATTTTAGACTCCAGACTTCATTCTTTAAATCAACAGAACATTCGTCTTTCTCTTCGATTTAACTTTTTGTTCAATTTATTAAATTTTTCTTCGATACCAAATACTCTGAGTTTTATAATGAAAGTAATGTTCCTCGCAACCATTGCTTTTTATACCCTCCACCATAGGATGGGGGGTATACTAATTTCGTCATTCTGTTTGTAACTACTCGAAATATTCGTCTGAGACCCCATAAAGGATATGTTATCTTGATCGTCTCGACATTTTATGTCGATCTAGCCATGTCCGTCCGTCCGTCCGTCTGTCTGTCGAAAGCACGCTAACTTCCGAAGGAATAAAGCTAGCCGCTTGAAATTTTGCACAAATACTTCTTATTAGTGTTGGTCAGTTGCTATTGTAAATGGGCCATATCGGTCCATGTTTTGATATAGCTGCCATATAAACCGATCTTGGGTTTTGACTTCTTGAGCTTCTAGAGGGCGCAATTCTCATCCGATTTGATTGAAATTTTGCAAATAGTATTTTAGTATCACTTATAACAACTGTGCTAAGTATGGTTCAAATCGGTCTATAACCTGGTATAGCTGCCATATAAACCGATCTGGGGTCTTGACTTCTTGAGCCTCTAGAGGGCGCAATTCTCATCCGATTGGAATGAAATTTTGGACGACGTGTTATAGTATCACTTCTAACAACTGTGCTAAGTATTGTTCAAATCGGTTGACAAACTGGTATAGCTGCCATATAAACCGATCTGGGGTCTTGACTTCTTGAGCCTCTAGAGAGCGCAATTCTTACCCGATTGGAATGAAATTTTGCATGACGTGTTTTGTTATGATATCCAATAACCGTGCTAAGTATGATTCAATTCGGTTCATAACCTGATATAGCTGCCATATAAACCGATCTTGGGTCTTGACTTCTTGAGCCTCTAGAGGGCGCAATTCTCATCCGATTGGAATGAAATTTTGCACGACGTGTTTTAGTATCACTTCTAACAACTGTGCTAAGTATGGTTCAAATCGGTTGATAAACTGGTATAGCTGCCATATAAACCGATCTGGGGTCTTGACTTCTTAAGCCTCTAGAGAGCGCAATTCTTACCCGATTGGAATGAAATTTTGCATGACGTGTTTTGTTATGATATCCAATAACTGTGCTAAGTATGGTTCAATTCGGTTCATAACCTGATATAGCTGCCATATAAACCGATCTGGGATCGTGACTTCTTGAGCCTCTAGAGGTCGCAATTATTATCCGATTTGCCTAAAATTTTGTACAACGGATCCTCTCATGACCATCAACATACGTGTTGATTATGGTCTGAATCGGTCTATAGCCCGATACCGCTCCCATATAAATCGATCTCTCTATTTTACTTCTTGAGCCCCCAAAAGGCGAAATTCTTATTCGAATTGGCTGAGATTTTACACAGGTCTCCAACATATAATTTAATTGTGGTCCAAACCGGACCATATCTTAATATCGCTCTAATAGCAGAGAAAATATTTTCTTATATCCTTTTTTGCCTAAGAAGAGATGCCGGGAAAAGAACTCGACAAATGCGATCCATGGTGGAGGGTATATAAGATTCGACCCGGCCGAACTTAGCACGCTTTTACTTGTTTAACATAAAAATACATGGCTTCAACCATTTCCAAATTTCACTTTCCCTGATTCCAATCCATTTGCTGCTGCTTTTGAAATAAAAATTTTATGAAACAAATATTGTCATAATGTCGACTTTGGCAGTTTGGCCTTCTAATGAAATACTCTCTTGTTTAACCCCTTGCCAAACATTTGACAGACCAATCAGTCCCGGCGTGTGTCTGTGCTGTCTGGCAAACTGTCTGCATCATCACCAATGTAGCGAGTGAGTTGGTATGCAAGTGACTATCGCAGACATGTTTGCTGTGGAAATATTTTTGTCATTAACAATAAGCAAGTCGACGATGACGTTGCCGCTGCCGCCTAAATCACAAAACTCAATGTTGAATGTTAAACAAGTAAAAACGCTTTAAGTGCCGTGCCGAACTTTTGATACCCACCACCATGGATATATTTACTATCCAAATTTTTTATAACACTACTATATTAATATGGGTTTAATATATATATATATATATATATATATATATCCAAATATAGTCCGATCTTAATCATATTTGTTTCAGGTGCCGAGATGCTCTATAGCAAAATCGGGTAATAACTGCGCCGTTCTTGTGATTAAGTCCTAATTCGGATGATCTATCAATTTGACAGCTATATCTTAATGTGTTCCGATCTCGTTCATACTTGGGTTGGATGACGGGAGTCTTGAAGCAGCCCACTGTTTCAAATCAGAGAATAAACGCGCCTTTTATGGTATTTGGCCCTAAAGCTGAAGATTGATCTCTGTCTATATCTAAATATAGGCTGGTCTGGACCATTTTCAAGACAGAAATATATATGGAAGCTATATCTAAATCTTAACCGATATTGATGAAATCTTGCGTATATGTTTAGATCAGTTACAAAACAACTCGCGCCAAATTTTGTGCAGATCGGTTGTAAAATTGTAGTTACTATGGCCATTTAAGTGAAAATCGGGCAATACATATGTATGGGAGCTATTTCTACATCTGAACTGATTTTCATGAAATCTTGCAGATATATTAAGGCTAGTAACGAAACAATCGGTGCCAAAATTTGTGCAAATCGGTTGAAAATTTTAGTTACTACGGCCATTTAAGTGCAAATCGGGCGATACTTATGTATGGGAGCTATATCTAAATCTGAACCAATTTTTACCAAAATCAATAGCCTTTGTCCTTTGGCCAAAAAAAGTGACACATGCAAAATTTTGTAACGATTGGACAACAAATTCGACCAGAAATCGAATCAGAAAATGATTCGGTATACTTATCAATGGGTCTAGCTCTTCTCCTTCTTAGCGTTGCAAACGAATGCACAAACTTATAATACCCTGTACCATAGTGCTGGTGTAGGGTATATTAAAGGTTTTTTTTTGGTAAAATATGTTTCTTTGAGTAAAACAGGATGTGTTTGTCTATATAATTTGTGCCGTGTCAGTTTGACTGTGCCATTGTCGTCATCATCATCATCCCCAACACCGAGTTCGTTGTTGTCAGTCCATTGTTAATAAAAAGATCGCCAAATGATGGTATGCATGAGAAGGTGGGTTTTCTGTGCCATCAGCATTTTGTCCTCCATATAAAGATGGTTGCAATTGTTTGGGCTGCCACCATGAGCTATGGGTATTGCTATGGATCTTCAATGGCATTTTTGCGGTTTCATGCAAAGTCATTGATATACAATATTTGGCGCATCTTTATTATTTTCAATTCAAAAAATTTCTGATGATGATGATGATGACTATGTTGATTTGTTGAAAAACTGTTGGAGGGCAACCCTTTCTAGCTCTAAGCGAAAAAAAACCCCCATCCGAATTGGTTATGTGTCACTCTGTGTCAACTTGAAGCTGTTTTGCAATGTCGTTGCCAATGTTGGCCACCAATCTCCAACGGTTCTCTGTTTGTATTTCTGCGGTTACACATGAAGTTCTGGCTTTCGTCCTTAGAGTGCTTATGTTGATTTCCTTTGTGTGTTTTTACGGTATTGACATCAATTAATAAAGTCAATGAAGCTTAGAATACGATAGACAAATAACTCCCTCAGCCTTTGTTTGCGAAAATTAAAACAAGGAAAACTTCAATTTCCAATTAGCGGTCAATCGCCACAAGCGTTGGCTGACCCATACATCCCAGCCAGCATATGATAGTGAGAACAGAAAGCAGCTCCTGCGGAAGCAAATGCAGCGGTGGTATTGTCATTGCCAATGACAATTCCACCAACTGGGTCATTAGTTGGCCTTATCGATATGTGCGCTGTTGATGCCCGTCTGTCGCCGAGTCATCAACAACGCTTTGAATTCCACCTGCTGGTCCATATATTGGAGGTTTGCATTTTGTTTTAGTCCCTTTCTACAAAGACAATAGGTTACCACGGCGATAACAAATGCAAATTGTTGGCGAATTGTTATCTTTATTGCATTTGTTGAGGCCACCATTGAAATTATAGCAAATTGGAAAACAAAGAGATCTAAAACAAGTAAAAGCGTGCTAAGTTCGGCCGGGCCGAATCTTATATACCCTCCACCATGGATCGCATTTGCCAAGTTCTATGCGCGATAACTCTTTTTAGACAAACAAAGAATATTGAATAAGAACAGTTGTGCTATTGGAGCTATATCAAGTTATAGTCCGATTCGGACCATAAATGAATGCTGAACATTGTACAAATCGTTGTGTAATATTTCAGTTCATTCGAATAAGAATTGCGCCGTGTAGGGGCTCAAGAAGCAAAATCGGGAGATCGGCATATATGGGAGCTGTATCAAGCTATTGATCGTTGAATGTATGTTGACGATCATGAGAGAAGCCGTTGTACAAAATTTCTGCCAAATCGGATGAGAATTGCGCCCTCTAGAGGCTCAAGAAGTCAAGATCCCAGATCGGTTTATATGGCAGCTATATCAGGTTCTATACGCCATACTTAGCACAGTTATTGGAAGTCACAACAAAACACCTTATGCAAAATTTCAGCCAAATCGAAGTCAAATCCAAGATCGGTTTATGTGACAGTAATACCAGATTATGAACTCATTTGAGCCATATTAAGCTCATTTTCAGCCAAAATCGAAGTCAAATCCAAGATCGGTTTATGTGACAGTAATACCAGATTATGAACTCATTTGAGCCATATTAAGCTCAGTTGTTGGAAGTAATACCTGAACACTACGTGCAAAATTTCAGTTAAATCGGACGAGAATTGCGCCCTGTAGAGGCTCAAGAAGTCAAGACCTAGAATCGGCTTATATGACAGCTATGTCAAAGCATAGACCGATTTGAACCATACTTAGCGCTGTTGTTAGAAGTGTTACCAAAAACACCACGTGTAAAATTTCAGTCAAATCGGACGAGAATTGCGCCCTCTAGAGGCGCAAGGAGTCAAGACCCAAGATCCGTTTATATGGCAGCTATCTCAAAACATGGACCGATTTGGCCCATTTACAATACCAACCGACCTACACTAATAAAAAGCATTTGTGCAAAATTTCAAGCGGCTAGCTTAACTCCTTCGAAAGTTAGCGTGTTTTCGACAGACAGACGGACGGACGGACATGGCTAGATCGACATAAAATGTCACGACGATCAAGAATATATATACTTTATAGGGTCTCAGACGAATATTTCGAGTAGTTACAATCAGAATGACGAAATTAGTATACTCCCCATCTTATGGTGGAGGGTATACAAATTAACAAGTAAAAGCGTGCTAAGTTCGGCCGGGCCGAATCTTATATACCCTCCACCATGGATCGCATTTGTCGAGTTCTTTTCCCGGTATCTCTTCTTAAGCAAAAAGGGATATAAGAAAAGAGTTGCTCTGCTGTTTAAACGATATCAAGATATGGTTCGGTTCGGACCACAATTAAATTATATGTTGGAGACCTGTGTAAAATGTCAGCCAATTCGAATAAGAATTGCGCCCTTTGGGGGCTCAATAAGTAAAATAGAGAGATCGATTTATATGGGAGCTGTATCGGGCTATAGACCGATTCAGACCATAATAAACACGTATGTTGATGGTCATGAGAGAATCCGTAGTACAAAATTTCAGGCAAGTCGGATAATAATTGCGACCTCTAGAGGCTCAAGAAGTCAAGATCCCAGATCGGTTTATATGGCAGTTATATCAGGTTACGAACCGACTTGTACTTTATTTGACATAGTTGTTGAAAGTAACAATAAACAAGTAAAAGCGTGCTAAGTTCGGCCGGGCCGAATCTTATATACCCCCCACCATGGATCGCATTTGTCGAGTTCTTTTCCCGGCATCTCTTCTTAGGCAAAAAAGGATATAAGAAAAGAGTTGCTCTGCTATTAAAACGATATCAAGATATGGTCTGGTTCGGACCACAATTAAATTATATGTTGGAGACCTGTGTAAAATTTCAGCCAATTCGTATAAGAATTGCGCCCATTGGGGCTCACGAAGTAAAATAGAGAGAACGACTTATATGGGATCTGTATCGGGCTATAGACCGATTCAGACCATAATAAACACGTTTGTTGATGGTCATGAGAGGATCCATCGTACAAAATTTCAGGCATATCGGATAATAATTGTGACCTTTAGGGGTCAGATCCCAGATCGGTTTATATGGCAGCAATATCAGGTTATGAACCGATTTGAACCTTATTTGACACAGTTGTTGAAAGTAAAAATAAAATACGTCATGCAAAATTTTAGCCTAATCGGATAGGAATTGCGCCCTCTAGAAGCTCAAGAAGTCAAATCCCCAGATCTGTTTATATGACGGCTATATCAGGTTATGAACCGATTTCAACCATACTTGGCACAGTTGTTGGATATCATTACGAAATACTTCGTGCAAAATTTCATTCAAATCGGATAAGAATTGTGCCCTCTAGAGGCTCAAGAAGTCAAGACCCAAGATCGGTTTATATGGCAGCAATATCAGGTTAAGGACCGATTTAAACCATACTTGGCACAGTTGTTGGGTATCATAACAAAACACGTCGTGCGAAATTCCATTCTTATCGGATAAGAATTGCGCCCTCTAGAGGCTCAAGAAGTCAAGACCCATGATCGGATTATATGGCAGCTATATCAGGTTATGGACCGATTTGAACCATACTTGGCACAGTTGTTGGATATAACAACAAAACACGTCGTGCCAAGATTCATTCAAATCGGGTAAGAATTGCGCACTCTAGAGGCTCAAGAAGTCAAGACCCAAGATCGGTTTATATGGCAGCTATATCAGGTTATGAACCGATTTGAACCATACTTGGCACAGTTGTTGGATATCATAACAAAACACGTCGTGCAAAATTTCATTCTGATCGGACAAGAATTGGGCACGCTAGAGGCTCAAGAAGTCAAGACCCAAGATCGGGTTATATGGCAGCTATATCAGGTTATGGACCGATTTAAACCATACTTGGCACAGTTGTTGGGTATCGTAACAAAACACGTCTTGCGAAATTCCATTTCAATCGGATAAGAATTGCGCCCTCTAGAGGCTCAAGAAGTCAAGACCCAAGATCGGTTTATATGGCAGCTATATCAGGTTATGGACCGATTTAAACCATACTTGGCACAGTTATTGGATATAATAAGAAAACACGTCGTGCAAAATTTCATTCTGATCGGATAAGAATTGCGCACGCTAGAGGCTCAAGAAGTCAAGACCCAAGATCGGTTTATATGGCAGCTATATCAGGTTATGGACCGATTTGAACCATACTTAGCACTGTTGTTGGATATAATAGCAAAACACGTCGTGCAAAATTTCATTCCAATCGGATAAGAATTGTGCACTCTAGAGGCTCAAGAGGTCAAGACCCAAGATCGGTTTATATGGCAGCTATATCAAAACATGGACCGATATAGCCCATTTACAATACCAACCGACCTACACTAATAAGAAGTATTTGTGCAAAATTTCAAGCGGCTAGCTTTACTCCTTCGGAAGTTAGCGTGCTTTCGACAGACAGACGGACGGATATATATACTTTATGGGGTCTCAGACGAATATTTCGAGTAGTTACAAACAGAATGACGAAATTAGTATACCCCCCATCTTATGGTGGAGGGTATAAAAATTAAATTAAATGGCAGCTGTATGTAAACGTGTTCCGATATATAGCATATTCTGATGGGTTGTCGACGTCCTTAGTGCAACTCACTGTTTCTAATTTCAGCAAAATCGGAGAATAAATGCGTCTTTTATGGTTTTAGTCCTTAAAGCTGAAGATCGGTCTGTATGGCAGCTATATCTAAATATAGCTCGATCTGGACCATATTCGGGACAGATGTTCGGAGTCTTGATACAACTCAATGTTCTGAATTTCAGCATAGCTGGGTAATAAACGCGCTTGTCATAGGGCTAAAACCCAAAGTCGGCAGATATATACAAATATATTCCGATCAAGCCATTTTTTCGGATATTAGTGGGCCTTGTAAAATTCACTATGCCAAATTTCAGTTAAATCGGCTAATAAATGCACCTGTTATAGGCCTAAGACCCTAAATCGCCAGATCGGTCTATATGGCAGCTATATCCAAATATAGTCCGATGTGGCCCATTCAGGAACTTATCCTGAGTATAGGAGAAATACGAGGGCAATTTCAACTCAATATCTCAATTTTTAAAAACTGTAGAGTGATTACAACTGACAGACACATGTACATCATTAAATCGTCTTTGAATTTTACAACGATCCGATCGATGATGGATATTTCGATGTGTTACAAACGGAATGACTCAATGAATATATTCCCTTATCCTATGGTAGTGGGTATAAAAAAGGTTGTTGATATTCTAGCCAGAATTGGAAGTCAAACGTTTTCTGTTATAATAGGAGCACGTTTTAACCCATGCACTAGTGTTGTCATATTCATAAATTCACAAAAGTTGAAACTTATTGTACGATTTCCTAATTATTTTTCAATTCTGCCAAAAACTAGTATTTTTTGATAAGGTTTTAACGAATGTATTGTTCGTCGGAAATTTATGTCATTTACGTCGAAGTTTCCGATAAAATACCTCTGGTCGTTAGAGAATTTTGTAGAAAAAACTTTATTTTTTGATTTTGAGTTAAAAAAATTAAAATAACGTCCTGGATAGCCCGTGGCTCCTATATAATCCGATCTCTTGATTAGTCTTCTACGGCCTACAGAAGCTTCAAAATGATTTGCCCAATATTTGGTGCATAAAGTACACATAGGCCCTTTAACTAAGTTCAATCGAGTTAATTTTTAGCAGAATCCACGGTGTTGGGCTCCAAAGATGCGGCCGAACCGAACTAGGCACATTTTCACTTGCTTTGGGTTAAAATGGTGACAGTTTTGACTTACATATGAATGCATTGCCGTTGAAACATAGTTTGTGACCAAGTACATACCTGAAAGAAAAAAAAGAACGAATATTAGTTTCTATTAATTAAAGTACAGACAAAAAAAAAAAAAACTCGTGTAAAGGATTTCAACGTTAACGGTATGGGAGTAGCATGGCCAAAGTGTGTTTCCCCAACTTTTGGTTGTGCGTATAAAAAATTCCCAATTTGGTTAACGGCTTTTCTTCAATTCATACATTTCACCCATCTTCTACCAATGCTATTGACCAACGACTATTTGTAATTACATTTAATTTATTAAATTTGTAAAAATAGAGAATATCTCTCCCATACCCACAAATATACATTCATTACGATGTCGCACTTAAGCTGTGGTCACTTGATCAAATTTACTCACACAACTTTGTGAGTGCCAGCAGGCAACCAATGCCAGTGCCATGGTAGATGTATGGGGTCTACTGGGCATATTTGCAGAGTGCTTGTATGTAATGTGCGTAAGCTTTTACTTGCCTCTTGTAGACGGATTTTTTTTATACCCTCCACCATAAGATGGGGGGTATACTAATTTCGTCATTCTGTTTGTAACTACTCGAAATATTCGTCTGAGACCCCATAAAGTATATATATTCTTGATCGTCGTGAAATTTTATGTCGATCTAGCCATGTCCGTCCGTCTGTCCGTCCGTCCGTCCGTCCGTCCGTCCGTCCGTCTGTCTGTCGAAAGCACGCTAACTTCCGACGGAGTAAAGCTAGCCGCTTGAAATTTTGCACAAATACTTCTTATTAGTGTAGGTCGGTTGGTATTGTAAATGGGCCATATCGGTCCATGTTTTGATATAGCTGCCATATAAACCGATCTTGGGTCTTGACTTCTTGAGCCTCTAGAGTGCGCAATTCTTATCCGATTGGGATGAAATTTTGCACGACGTGTTTTGTTATGATATCCAACAATTACGCCAAGTATGGTTCAAATCGGTCCATAACCTGATATAGCTGCCATATAAACCGATCTTGGGTCTTGACTTCTTGAGCCTCTAGAGTGCGCAATTCTTATCCGATTGGAATGAAATTTTGCACGACGTGTTCTGTTGCGATATCCAACAATTATGCCAAGTATGGTTCAAATCGGTCCATAACCTGATATAGCTGCCATATAAACCGATCTTGGGTCTTGACTTCTTGAGCCTCTAGAGTGCGCAATTCTTATCCGATCAGAATGAAATTTTGCACGTAGTATTTTGTTATGAAATCCAACAACTGTGCCAAATATGGTTCAAATCGGTCCATAACCTGATATAGCTGTCATATAAACCGATCTGGGATCTTGACTTCTTGAGCCTGTAGAGGTCGCAATTATTATTCGATTTGCCTGAAATTTTGTACGACGGATTCTCTCATGACCATTAACATACGTGTTTATTATGGTCTGAATCGGTTTATAGCCTGATATAGCTCCCATATAAATCGATCTCTCTATTTTACTTCTTGAGCCCACAAAGGGCGCAATTCTTATTCGAATTGGCTGACATTTTACACAGGTCTCCAACATATAATTTAATTGTAGTCCAAACCGGACCATATCTTGATATCGCTCTAATAGCAGAGCAAATCTTTTCTTATATCCTTTTTTTGCCTAAGAAGAGATGCCGGGAAAAGAACTCGACATATGCGATCCTTGGTGGAGGGTATATAAGATTCGGCCCGGCCGAACTTAGCACGCTTTTACTTGTTTTTTTTGATGTAGTGAATTTTCCAATTAAAACGTATATCCACATTTTTATTACATTACCGAATATCATCAGGATTGCAGCAAACATTTTATACATGTACTTTATTCTTTATATTGAAAATGGCAAGCGAAGAAGAACATGTGGATGTGGATGTACCCGGAAATGCATCAGTAATATAGTGCAAATATTTTGGCCATATATGAGAAGTTTCGAAAAAATTATAAACTTTTAAAGACATCTGGGAACTAATTTAAAGAACTACTACATAGTTACAAAAAGTAAAAGAGTACTAAATTCGGCCGGGCCGAATCTGGGGAACCCACCACCATGGATTTTGCTAAACATTTATACAAACTAAATAAAGTTGAAGGACATAATTTTATTCTACATACCAAACTTCTGTCATACCAGCAAAAAATTTAAGCTTCTAGGAACCCAACACGGATAATCGACCGGTTTATATGGGAGCGTTATCAGGTTATAGACTGATTTGGACCGTATTTGGCTCATTTGTGGGAAATCGTAATAGAACACCGCATGCAAAATTTCAGTAAGGACCTAAGAATTCAAATCGAGAGATCGGTTTATATTGGAGCTATATAAGGTTATAGACCAATTTGGACCATACTTGCCACAGTTGTTGGAAGTTATAACAGAATATTATGTGCAAAATCCGGCATAAATTGTGCCTTCCAGGGGCTTAATAAGTCAAATCGGGAGATCGGTTTATATGGGAGCTATATCAGGTTTAAGACTGATTTAAACTGTACTTGGTACAGTTGTTGGAAGACTTTATAGGTCACTATGTACAAAATTGTAGCCAAATCAGACGAAAATTGAGGCTTCCAGGGGGTCAAGAATTCGGGAGATCAGGTTATATGGGAGCTATATGCAAATCTGAACCGATATGTTTGGAAATTTTCAACGACCAACATCAATAGTTAGTATCGGTGCAAAATTTCAAGCGGCAGGCTTTACGCGTTCGACCGCTATCGTGATTTCGACAGACGGGCGGCGGACGGACATGGCTAGATCGAATCAGAATGTCGATACGATCGAGAATATATATACTTTATGGGGTCGCAGATCAATATTTGGAGGTGTTACAAGCGGAATGACTAGATTAGTATACCCCCATCCTATGGTGGTGGCTACAAAAAAAAATTCAACCTTAGTTTCTAAGAATTTCATAGAGAACATCTTGTTTTGTTATTTCATATTAAACAATATTTTCGGCTTTATTCACAAAATTTAATGTTGATTAGAAATTGGTTTATTTGACATATGTATTTTCTTTATAGAACTGTCAAATAAACCTATTTTAGGGTTTCATAAAGTTTTGTGAATAAGGCCGTTCCTCTTGTATTATCTCATATTCTTCAACTAAAGAGTGTTTGTATTTTTTCAAGTTCTTTTGAATAAATGCACCTGCCATGTCCACTGAAATGACTTCAACTGGCCGCACCGCACTTAACTTCACTTTGAAGTGTACTTTTCGGTTGCATTTTCGGCCTGCTGTATTTTTCAATGCTCACCATCTCTCTCTCTCTCTCTCTCTCCCTATGCTACATGCAATCATGGGTGTTAATTTTTGAATACGTATGGACTTCAATTTTAAATTTTTTTCTCTTTGGAGAAAAAATAGTATGCCATTTATTCTCTTTTATGATATTCCAATTGCATTACGCTGGGCTTTTATGGCTCTCTGACCGAACGCCTTTTTCAGTCTTTGGGAAATGAGTATGTTCATTGCTGTTTGTGGCTTTGAATTGGAGTTTTGCCCTACTTGGCAACATAGTTAATGTATTGAAACAATTACTGGAAAGTCAATTATGGCCATACTAGTGTTAGTTTAATAAAAAATCAATATTTTTTCTAAAATATTGGGTTGCCCAAAAAGTAATTGAGGATTTTTTAAAAAAAAAAACTAAGAATGAACTTTAATCAAATATACTTTTTTACACTTTTTTTCTAAAGCAAGCTAAAAGTAACAGCTGATAACTGACAGAAGAAAGAATACAATTACAGAGTCACAAGCTGTGAAAAAATTTGTCAACGCCGACTATATGAAAAATCCGCAATTACTTTTTGGGCAACCCAATAGTTCTTGGCACTTGAAACATATATGATCGAGACCAGCCCCCATTTGCATAGTACCATGGATATGGAAGAGTTTTTATAAAATAGGTTGGTTTATTTCTCCATGGTGGTGCGTATACAAAGTTCGTCATGGCCGAACTGTTTTACTTGTTTTCATAACCTTTATCATAAGATACTGCAGTATACTTACTTCGCCATTTCGTTTGTAACACATTGATATATTGGTCGAAGACCCCATAAAGTATATATATTCTTGATCGCCATGACATTTTATGTCGATTTAGTCATGTCCGTCCGTCTGTCTGTATGTCTGTCTGTCTGTCTAGTCGCTCGACACTTTGCACACATACTTCCTATCAGTTTAGGTCGGTTTGGATTGTAAATGGGTCATGTTTCGGTCCATGTTTTGATATAGCTGTCATATAAATCGATCTTGGATCTTGATTTCTGGAGCCTCTAGAGCGAGCAACTCTTATCCGATTTCGTTGAAATTTTGTACAGTGACTTTTTCCAGGCCAGAAGTTAGCATGTCCGCCTATGACGCTGAATGCCTGGGTTCGAATCCTGGCGAGACAATCAGAAAAAATTTTCAGCGATGGTTTTCCCCTCCTAAAGCTGGCAACTTTGAGGTACTACTTGTGAGGTACAATGCTCCCATATATACCGATCTTCCTATAT
The DNA here is from genome assembly GCF_963082655.1 of Stomoxys calcitrans. Taxonomy (NCBI): domain Eukaryota; kingdom Metazoa; phylum Arthropoda; class Insecta; order Diptera; family Muscidae; genus Stomoxys; species Stomoxys calcitrans. Next base: position 48,868,984 of record NC_081552.1, on the reverse strand, counting down.
TAATTCTACAGCTCCTATAGGGCGTTATTCTAATCCGATTTGGGCGAAACTTTGCACAATGACTTCTACTATGGTCTTCCATATCCAAACCAAGTATGTACTGAATCAGTCTTGAACCTGATATAGCTGCTATTTAAACCGATCTCGGATTTTGACTTCTGGAGCCTCTGTTTTGACTCCTGGAGCCTCTGTTTTTTTGCCGATCTTGGCTAAAATTTAGTATGAGTTGTTTTGTTCTGACTTTTGACAACTGTGCTCTGTATGGTCCAAATCGGTTCATAACCTGATATAGCTCCCATATAAACCGGTCGCGAATCGTGACTTCTTGAGCCTCTCGAGGGCGCAATTGTATTTTATACTTCTTGAGCCTCTGGAGGGCGAAATTTTTATTCGATTTTGAAATTTCAAACATGAAACTTCCACATACATGTAAAATATGGTCTGAATCGGTATATAGCCTTATACAGCTCTCACATAAACCAATCTCCCTATTTTACTTCTTGAGCCCCTAATTGACGCAATTCTTATTCAAATTGGCTGAAATCTTGCAAAATGACTTATACTGTGGTCTCCTACATTCAAATCGAAATCCGAAGAGGACCATAACTTGATATAGCTAAAACAGCATAGCAATTATTTTCATTTTTACTTTGTTGGCCTAAAAAGAGATACCGGGAAAATAACTCCACAAATGCGGTCAATGCTGGAGGGTATATAAGATTCGGCCCGGTCGAATGTAGCACGCTTTTACTTGTTATACCCACCACCGAAGGATGGGGGTATATTCATTTTGTCATTCCGTTTGCATCTAGACATGTCCGTCCGTCTGTCCGTTTGTCTGTTGAAATCACGCTACAGTCTTTAAAAATAGAGATATTGAGCTGAAATTTTGCACAGGTTCTTTTTTTATCCATAAGCAGGTTAAGTTCGAAGATGGGCTATATCGGACTATATCTTGATATAGCCCCCATATAGACCGATCCGCCGATTTAGGGTCTTAGGCCAATAAAGGCCACATTTATTATCCGATTTTGCTGAAATTTGGGAAAGTGAGTTGTGATAGGCCCTTCGACATCCTCCGTCAATTTGGCCCAGATCGGTCCAGAGTTGGATATAGCTGCCATATAGACCGATCCTCCAATTTAGGGTCTTAGGCCCATAAAAGCCACATTTATTATCCGTTTTCGCTGAAATTTGGGACAGTGAATTGTGTAAGGCCCATGGACATTCTGCGTTAATTTGGCTCAAATCGGTTCAGATTTGGATATAGCTGCCATATAGATCGATCCTCCGATTTATGGTGTAAGGCCCATAAAAGCCACATTCATTATCCGATTTTGCTGAAATTTTGGACAGTGAGTTGTGTTAGGCCCTTCAACATCCTTCGTTAAATTGGTCTAGATCGGTTCAGATTTGGATATAGCTGCCATATAGACCGATCCTCCGGTTAAGGGTCTTAGGCCCACAAAAGCCACATTTATTATCCGATTTTGATAAAATTCGGGACAGTGAATTGTGTAAGGCCCATGGACATTGTGCGTTAATTTGGCTCAAATCGGTCCAGATTTAGATATAGCTGCCATATAGATCGATCCTCCGATTTATGGTGTAAGGCCCATAAAAGCCTCATTCATTATCCGATTTTGCTGAAATTTGGGACAGTGAGTTGTGTTAGGCCCTTTGACATATTTCTTCAATTTGGTCCAGATCGGTTCAGATTTAGATATAGCTGCCATATAGACCGATTTCTTGATTCATGGTTTTGGGCCCATAAAATGCTCATTTATTGTCTGATGTCGCCGAAATTTGGAACAGTGAGTTGAGTCAAGCCCCATGACATACTTCTGCAATATCGCACAGATCAGTCCATATTTCTTCAATTTGGTCCAGATCGGTTCAGATTTAGATATAGCTGCCATATAGACCGATTTCTTGATTCATGGTTTTGGGCCCATAAAATGCTCATTTATTGTCTGATGTCGCCGAAATTTGGAACAGTGAGTTGAGTCAAGCCCCATGACATACTTCTGCAATATCGCACAGATCAGTCCAGATTTAGATATAGCTGCCATAGAGACCGATAACTAGGTTTTAGGTTTTGGGGCGATAAAAGACGCATGTATTGTCCGATGTCGCTGAAATTTGAGACAGTGAGTTTAGTTAGGCCCTTCGACATCCTTCCTCAATTTGGCCTAGATCGGTCTAGATATGCATATAGCTGCCATATAGACCGATCTCTCGATTTAAGGTTTTGGGCCCATAAAAGAGGCATTTATTGTCCGATTTCGCCGAAATTTGGTACAGTGCGTTGTGTTTGGCTCGAATAAGAATTGTGCCCTTTGGGGGCTCAAGAAGTAAAATAGAGAAATCGATTTATATGGGAGCTGTATCGGGCTATAGACCGATTCAGACCGTAATAAACACGTATGTTGATTGTCATGAGAAATCCGTCGTACAAAATTTCAGGCAAATCGGATAATAATTGCGACCTCTAGAGGCTCAAGAAGTCAAGATCCCAGATCGATTTATATGGCAGCTATATCAGGTTATGAACCGATTTGAACCATACTTGGCACATTTGTTGGATATTATAACAAAACACGTCGTGCAAAATTTCATTCTAATCGGATAAGAATTGCGCACTCTAGAAGCTCAAGAAGTCAAGACCCAAGGTCGGTTGATATGGCAGCTATATCAGGTTATGGACCGATTTGAACCATACTTGGCACAATTGTTGGCTATCATAACAAAACACGTCGTGCAAAATTTCATTCCAATCGGATAACAATTGCGCACTCAAGAGGCTCAAGAAGTCAAGACCCAAGATCGGTTGATATGGCAGTTATATCAAAACATGTACCGATATGACCCATTTACAATACCAACCGACCTACAGTAATAAGAAGCATTTATGCAAAATTTCAAGCGGCTAGCTTTACTCCTTCGGAAGTTACCGACCGACATGGCTAGATCGACATAAAATGTCGCGACGATCAAGAATATATATACTTTATGGGGTCTCAGGCGAATATTTCGAGTAGTTACAAACAGAATGACGAAATTAGTATACCCCCATCTTATGGTGGAGGGTATAAAAAAGAATCTGTGCAAAGTTTCAGCTCAATATGTCTATTTTTAAAGACTGTAGCGTGCTTTCAACAGACAGACGGATAGGCATGCCTAGATCGTCTTAGATTTTTACAACGATCGAGAATATTTATACGTTATAGGGTCGGAAATGGATATTTCGATGTGTTGCAAACGGAATGACAAAATGAATATACCCCCATCCTTCGGTGGTGAGTATAAAAGGCTATGTTTATTTCGCTTATAACATGTAGCCCAGTACATTGTGAGTGTGCCCAAAAGCTATGGGATAGAAGACTGTTCATGACCATGACAACGACAAAACGCCATTGTCAACATATGTGGCTGCAGTGAAACTGAAATTCAGCCCTTATGGTGGCTCCAAGAGAAAAAACGGGACACACACTCAATATGTGATAACAAACCGGGCCAAGCCAACTTTGAATTACGAACGCTTACCAAAGGGTTTGTAATCAACGGCATGCATCACGACAAGGTCAGAGTTGCCCCATTAAAACTTTAGTTTTACAAACTTATTTTACGCCATTTATTGTAAAATACGAATATTCATGCTATTTAATTAATGGAAGTAAAATTAAATTAATTTTGGTATTTTTTATAATTTTCTTTTGAAAATCGGAATTTTTTATAGGATAAACCATTTGCGTCAATGTTTTTTTTTTCCTAACATTTTTCTGCAATTTATTTCTTATATAACATTTTTTAATCAGGCCACTCCAGTCGGCACTCTTAAAGGATTTCGTGATGGCAGTGGTGATTGCAACAGCTTTTGGTTGCGGCTAGAATTTCACATGAAAATCATATAAAAATTGTAACATACATTTGGGGATTTTTGTCCGTTAAATGTTTGACTGCTAGCTTGTGATTGTTAATTTTCATTGCCCGGTTTTTATGGCATACCTCTTCACTTGCAGCCACTACTATGCGCCATGATGTTGGCTTTCCGGATTTCTTTTTGTTGTTGTTGCTTTTTGATTCTAGTCAAGCTTTGGATTTTGCTTCAGCTGCATTTTTTTTATACTCTCTGCCATTTGCCAAAAACACAAAACCATAAACTTTAGAGTTCACTTTATGGTTGCCGGTTTTTTGTTTGGAATTAAAGTTTTGGGGCTGTATGTGTAGTTGTGCTTTAGCAGGATTTTTTTTTAGAATTTTTTTTTCGCCTGCAATAGCACACTATTGTGCTGTGTTTTTTCACTGTACTAATAGGTCCAGTGGGGTTATAATAATTGCACCAGATTTTTATTGCTCCTTTGCTTTTGGTAGGATTTTTATACCCACCACCATAGGATATGGCGTATACTCATTCAGTCATTCCGTTTGCAACACATCAGAATATCAATATCCGACCCCACAAAGAATGTATATTCCAGATCGTCGTAAAATTCTAAGACGATATAACGAAGTTCCTGGGTCTGTCTGTTGTAGGCCATCTGTTATAGCCTTCAAAAATTGAGATATTGAGCTGAAATTGGATGGACCATATTTGGATACAGCTTCCATATAGCCCTATCCGCCGATTTAGGGTCTAATGCCTATAAAAGCCTTATTTTCTTTGCGATGAAGCAGCGATGAGTTGTACCAGGGACCCTAACCTGCGACCCAAAACAGTAAGTTGCTTTGAGCCTCCCGCCATCCGGCTAGAATATGATACAGATCGGACCATATTTTTACATAGCTGCCATATAGACCCATCTTCTGAGTAAGGGTCTTGAATCCATAAAAGCCGCATTTATTACCCGAATTTGCTAAAATTGGAAACAGTGAATTGCTTTAAGCCTACCGCATTTCAACAAGAATATGGTTCAGATTGGACTATATTTAGGTATAGATGGGATTTAGACCAATCTTCCAATTTAGGGTCTTAGTCCCATAAAAATCAGATTAATGGCCTCATTTCGCGGAAACTGTGACTTGTGTTAGAGTTCTGGGCATCTGAATAAACTATGAATATGGTAGTGGCGTTATAATAAAATTGGATGTGAATATATTCATGGTGGTGGGTATACAAAGTTCGGCACGACCGAACTTAATACGTTTTTATTTGTTTTTCATTGGCTTGCTCTGTTTGTCTCTTGTCTGCATGGCTGGGTGGGCGTTAGTTGGGCTAGCTATGAGTTGGTTTGTTCACCCCTTGGTCGTTGCTGATGTTTCCATAATATTGATGATATGATGCTATCGAACTATACCGGAACGAAGAATTATGGCATTGTGACATTCAACTCGGGCCAATGTGTTTTATTTTCCGTTGAAGAAGGATTTATTTTTATGGCCAACTAATTGGAGCGGTGACTAATTGATGGATTTCTAAACAATGGAAACACACAAATTGTAAAAAAAGCGACAGAAAAAAATGCCTAAGCCATGGTAGAATGAATGGATTTTTTTGCAGAGATTTAAATTTAATAGGCTTTAAAAATCCTTTATTGGAGAAGAGAAATAATAATTTCACAAGGAGATGAAATAAAGTTTCTGAGGAAAATTTCGCCGAAATTGTCTATGGAAATAAAAATGAACGAAATCGCTTATGTAAGTTACACAGTATTATGATCGTCGTGAAATATTGGGTTGCCCAAAAAGTAATTGCGGATTTTTCATATAGTCGGCGTTGACAAATTTTTTCACAGCTTGTGACTCTGTATTTGCATTCTTTCTTCTGTCAGTAATCAGCTGTTACTATTAGCTTGCTTTAGAAAAAAAGTGTTAAAAAAAGTATATTTGATTAAAGTTCATTTTAAGTTTTATTAAAAATTAATTTACTTTCTTTTAAAAAATCCGCAATTACTTTTTGGGCAACCCAATACTATGATGATTAAACCATATCTGTCTTCACACAATATGGTGAAATCGAAAAATCTTGGAAATTATTCTAAAGCTTTGGAACGGATAGAAGTATGTGCATGAAACTTAACATAGTCAATTTTGAGGTATTTTTATAAAGGGTGATTTTTTTGAGGTTAGGATTTTCATGCATTAGTATTTGACAGATCACGTGGATGGTGTCAAAGAGAAAGATGCTCAGTATGCTTTGACATTTCATCATGAATAGACTTACTAACGAGCAACGCTTGCAAATCATTGAATTTTATTACCAAAATCAGTGTTCGGTTCGAAATGTGTTCATTCACCGTAACGTTGCGTCCAACAGCATCTTTGAAAAAATACGGTCCAATGATTCCACCAGCGTACAAACCACACCAAACAGTGCATTTTTCGGGATGCACGGGCAGTTCTTGAACGGCTTCTGGTTGCTCTTCACTCCAAATGCGGCAATTTTGCTTATTTACGTAGCCATTCAACCAGAAATGAGCCTCATCGCTGAACAAAATTTTTCAAAATTTGAACACATTTCGAACCGAACACTGATTTTGGTAATAAAATTCAATGATTTTCAAGCGTTGCTCGTTAGTAAGTCTATTCATGATGAAATGTCAAAGCATACTGAGCATCTTTCTCTTTGACACCATGTCTGAAATCCCACGTGATCTGTCAAATACTAATGCATGAAAATCCTAACCTCAAAAAAATTACCCTTTATAAGTAAAAAATCATGACTATATCAATGGGGACAATCTGCAGAAAATTTCTCTTTGAATACTTGTAGAATTTTATAACCTTTCCAAGGCTGTATTCAACTTCGTATTCGTTTCAAAAATAGTCCCACAATTTCAAAACTACCGACGATAACTTGACTAAAATTAAACAAGTAACAAGTAAAAGCGTGCTAAGTTCGGCCGGGCCGAATCTTATATACCCTCCACCATGGATCGCATTTGTCGAGTTCTTTCCCGGCATCTCATTTAGGCAAAAAAATGATATAAGAAAAGATTTGTTCTGCCATTAGAGCGATATCAAGATATGGTCCGGTTTGGACCACAATTAAATTATATGTTGGAGACCTGTGTAAAATGTCAGCCAATTCGAATAAGAATTGCGCTCTTTGGGGGCTCAATAAGTGAAATAGAGAGATCGATTTATATAGGAGCTGTATCGGGCTATAGACCGATTCAGGCCACAATAAACACGTATAATGATAGTCATGAGAGAATCTGTCGTACAAAATTTCAAGCAAATCGGATAATAATTGCGACCTCTAAAAGCTCAAGAAGTTAAGTCCTCAGATCGGTTTATATGACAGCTAAATCAGGTTATGAACCGACTTGTACTTTATTTGACAGAGTTATTGAAAGAAACAATAAAAAACGTCTTGCGAAATTTCAGCCAAATCGGATAGGAATTGCGCCCTCTAGAAGCTCAAGAAGTCAAGTCCCCAGATCTGTTTATATGACAGCTATATCAGATTATGAACCGATTTGAACCATATTTGGCACAGTTGTTGATTATCATAACAAAATACTTCGTGCAAAAATTCATTCAAATTGGATAAGAATTGCGCCCTCTAGAGGCTCAAGAAGTCAAGACCCAAATTCGGTTTATATGACAGCTATATAAGGTTATAGACCGATTTGAATCATACCTTGCACAGTTGTTGGATATCATAACAAAACACGTCGTGCAAAATTTTATTCCAATCGGATAAGAATTGCGCACTCTAGAGGCTAAAGAAGTCAAGACCCAAGATCGGTTTATATGGCAGCTATATAAGGTTATGAACCGATTTGAACCATACTTGACACAGTTGTTGGATATAATAACGAAACTCGTCGGGCAAAATGTCATTCGAATCGGATAAGAATTGCGCACTCTAGAGGCTCAAGAAGTCAAGACCCAAGATCGGTTTATATGGCAGCTATATCAAAACATGGACCGATATGGCCCATTTACAATACCAACCGACCTACACTAATAAGAAGTATTTGTGCAAAATTTCAAGCGGCTAGCTTTACTCCTTCGGAAGTTAGCTTGCTTTCGACAGACAGACGGACGGACGGACGGACGGACAGACGGACGGACATGGCTAGATCGACATAAAATGTCACGACGATCAAGAATATATATACTTTATGGGGTCTCAAACGAATATTTCGAGTAGTTACAAACAGAATGACGAAATTAGTATACCCCCCATCTTATGGTGGAGGGTATAATAAAAAACCTAATTGCACGATTTTAGAAAGTTTTACTCATCTTTAATTAGTGGAAAATAGTTTCTTCTCAGCAAGTTAAATATTCCTACAGCCAACAACATTTACACTACCCAATATGAACATGTTGTTATTTTGAGTTCAACATATATTTGGTTAGTTGAGGTTAGGTTGAAAAGAGGGTGCAGATATTAATCCGCCCCATGTCACTATGGACATACACCTAAGCCAGTAATCGGCTTGTTGTGTGCTCTAAAAAACTATAAAGTAACCTCTAAAAAGAAAATTTTAGCAAGGAATTCCGTGCTACTTCCAAAATCCTTAATTTTGTTCAATACCACTCCCCTAAGTTGGTTCATGTCTGGTATTGTGTCTCCACCTAAGTGCCGGTATATGTTAGACTCGAATGCCGGGCAATGACAAAGGAAATGCTCCAACGTCTCATCATCTTCACCGCATGCCCTACACATGCTATCACTTGCCGCACCGATTTTTACATAAGCGAGCTCGTAGTCCTATGTGTCGCGTTATGATACCAATAGCTATAGCCTCGTCTTCTGTCGAAAGTCAAGAGAAAATTCTTCCTGCCAAATTTCTAGAGAATCGCTTAACAAATGACCATTTTATTGCATTATTACTGCAAATAGGATGTACATATATATGATAGCTATAACCAAATCTGAACCGATTTTTTCCAATTTCAATAGGCTTTGTCTCCAAGCCGAAAAACATGCCTGTACCAAATTTGAAGATGATCGGATGAAAACTACTACCTGTATTTTGTACACAAATTAACTTGGGCAGACAGACAAACATAGCTAAATCGAATCAGAAAGTGATTCTGAGTCGATCGGTATTCTTATAAATGGGTCTATCTCTCTTCCTTCTGGGTGTTACAAACAAATGCACTAAGTTATAATACCCTGTACCAGAGTAGTGGTGTAGGGTGTAATGACATTAGATACCTTAAAGTTTAATGACTGGTAAACATTTTTATTAAAAAGCAACATCAGCCTTTAACATTTTTATACCCACCACCGAAGGATGGAGGTATATTCATTTTGTCATTCCGTTTGCAACATATCGAAATAACAACTTCTGACCTTATATTTTCCTGATCGTCGTAAAAATCTAAGACGATCTAGCCATGTCCGTCTGTTTGTTGAAATCTCGATACAGTCTTAAAACACAGAGATATTGAGCTGATGTGCACAGATTCTCTTTTGTCCATAGCCAAGTTCGAAGATGGGCTATATCGGACTATATCTTAATAAAGGCCCCATATAGACCGATCTGACGATTTAAGGTCCTCGGCCCATTAAAGGAACATTTATTACCCGATTTCGCTGAAATTCGGGATAGCGAGTGGTGTTAGGCCTTTCTACATCCCTGTTCAATACGGCCTAGATCAGTCCAGATTTAGGTATAGCTACAATACAGACCGATCTCCCGATTTACGGTTTTAGGCCCATAAAAGTGAATTTATTAACCGATTTTGATTCTGAAATTAAGATCAATTAGTTGCATTAAGCCCTTCGACATTCGTACCGAGTATGGTCAAGATCGGTGTTTTTGTCGATATAACTGCCATATAGACCAATCTCTCAATTCATGTTCTTGGGCCCATAATAGGCGCATTTATTGTCCAATTTCGCACAATGAGCCTTGTTTACCTTTTCTACTTTTAACCTTTTCGTGCATTTTTTAAGCGATGACCTTGGTGCAGTGAGTTGTGTTGGACCCTTACATAGTCTTCCTGGATATGGTGGAGATCGGACCATATTTAAATATAGCTGCTATGGTGCATACTATGACGAACGGTAACCACAATATTTATATCCGAGGTGGTGGGTATCCAAAGTTCCACCCGGCCGAACTTAATGCCTTTTAACTTGTTTTCTGTCTATGGGACAATCTTCATGTTAACCTGCGCATGGCGTGAATAAAATTTGAGCGACAATTTTTCCTAGTGGGCTTGCAAGACGGGGCGCTTCCATACAATGCTGTTAGTGTCAACTACCGGAGGTAATATAGGGTGATTTTTTTGAGGTTAGGATTTTCATGCATTAGTATTTGACAGATCACGTGGGATTTCAGACATGGTGTCAAAGAGAAAGATGCTCAGTATGCTTTGACATTTCATCATGAATAGACTTACTAACGAGCAACGCTTGCAAATCATTGAATTTTATTACCAAAATCAGTGTTCGGTTCGAAATGTGTTCAAATTTTGACAAATTTTGTTCAGCGATGAGGCTCATTTCTGGTTGAATGGCTACGTAAATAAGGAAAATTGCCGCATTTGGAGTGAAGAGCAACCAGAAGCCGTTCAAGAACTGCCCATGCATCCCGAAAAATGCACTGTTTGGTGTGGTTTGTACGCTGGTGGAATCATTGGACCGTATTTTTTCAAAGATGCTGTTGGACGCAACGTTACGTTGAATGAACACATTTCGAACCGATAATAAAATTCAATGATTTGCAAGCGTTGCTCATTAGTAAGTCTATTCATGATGAAATGTCAAAGCATACTGAGCATCTTTCTCTTTGACACCATGTCTGAAATCCCACGTGATCTGTCAAATACTAATGCATGAAAATCCTAACCTCAAAAAAATCACCCTTTATAACAAATCGTAGCGTGGTAAGTTCAGCCCGGACGAATATTGGAAACCCACCAACATCGATTCTGATAAAAATTTATACAAAATATATTTATTTGATAGACTTACTTTTATTCTAAATACCAAACATCTGTTAAACCAGCAGAAATTAAAGCTTTTAGGAAAAAGGTTGGAAGGAAGGAAGGAAGGAGAAGGATGATCGGGTTTATATGAGAGATTTATTAGGTTATAGGATTCGGAACGTACTGGGCACAGTTGCTGGAAGTCATAACAAAACACAGCTTCCAAAATTTCCGACCGATATGACCCACTTGCAATCACCAACGACCTACATCAATTAGAAGTATTAGTGCAAAATTTCTACCAGCTAGCTTTACGCGTTCGACCGCTACCGCGGTTTCGACAGACGGACGCACGGATGGACATGGCTAGATCGAATCATATGTACTGAATAAAGAATAGTTCATTTCCATTTAGTTAACGATGAATCATCAAAAATTTCATACGAAGTAATTATTTTTATACCCTACACCACCATTGTGGTACCGGGTAATATAACGTAGTGCATTTGTTTGTAACACCCAAAAGATAGCGAGATAGATGCATTGATAAGTATGGCGATCTACTCAGAATCACTTTCTGATTTGATTTAGCTATGTCCTTCAGTCTGTTCGTCTACCTATCCGTCCCTCTGTCTGCCCGTCTTTCCATATTAATTTGTGTAGAAACTACAGGTCGCAATTTTCAACCAATCGTCTTCAAATATGGCACAGTTATTTTCTTTGGACTAGAGACGAAGCCTATTAAAATTGGAAACAAGTAAAAAGGCGTTAAGTTCGGCCGGGCCGAACTTTGGATACCCACCACCTCGGGTATATATGTAAACCACCTTTCATCAAAATTCGGTGAAAATTTCATATCTTATGTCCCATATCAGTTATATCTAAATATGTTCGGATTTGGACCAAATACTAATAAGTACACTAGCTATATCTAAAAATAAACCGATCTGAACTATATACGACACGGATGTCGAAAACCCTAACATAAGTCGCTGTGTCAAATTTCAGTGAAATTGGATTATAAATGCGAATTTTATGGGGCCAAGACTTTAAATCGAGATATCGGTCTACATGTCAGCTATATCCAAATCTGGACCGATTTGGGCCAAGTTGCATAAAAATATCGAAGAGCCTAACACAAAGCACTGTCCCAAATTTCGGCGAAATCGGACAATAAATGCCTCTTTTATGGGCCCAAAACCTTAAATCGAGAGATCGGTCTATATGGCAGCTATATTCAAATCTGGACCGATCTGGGCAAAATTGAAGAAGGATATCGAAGAGCCTAACCAAACTCACTGTCTCAAATTTCAGCGACATCAGACAATAAATGCGTTTTTTATGGCCCCAAAACCTAAAACCTAGATATCGGTCTATATGGCAGCTATATCCAAATCTGGACCGATCTGTGCGATATTGTAGAAGTATGTCAAGGGGCTTAACTCAACTCACTGTCCCAAATTTCGGCGACATCGGACAATAAATGAGCATTTTATGGGCCTAAAACCATAAATCAAGAAATCGGTCCATATGGCAGCTATATCCAAATCTGATCCGATCTGGACCAAATTGCAGAAATATGTCGAGGGGCCTAACACAACTCACTGTCCCAAATTTCAGCAAAATCGGGTAATAAATGTGGCTTTTATGGGCCTAACACCATAAACCGGAGGATCGGTCTATATGGCAGCTATATCCAAATCTGGACCGATCTGAGCCAAATTAACGAAGGATATTGAAGGGCCTTACACAATTCACTGTCCCGAATTTCATCAAAATCGCATAATAAATGTGGCTTTTGTGGGCCTAAGACCCTAAATCGGAGGATCGGTCTATATGGCAGCTATATCCAAATCTGAACCGATCTAAGCCAAATTAACAAAGGAAGTCGAAAGGCCTAACACAACTCACTGTCTCAAATTTCAACGAAATTGAATAATAAATGTGGCTTTTATGGGCCTTAGACCCTAAATCGGAGGATCGGTCTATATGGCAGCTATGTCCAAAACTAGACCGATCTGGGACAATTTAACGAAGAAAGTCGAAGAGCCTAAGACAACTCACTGTCCCAAATTTCAGCGTAATCGGATAATAAATGTGGCTTTTATGGGCCTAAGACCCTAAATCGGCGGATCGGTCTATATGGCAGCTATATCCAAATATGGACCGATCAGAGCAAAATTGACGAAGGATGTTGAAGGGCGTAGCACAACTTACAGCCCCAATTTTCAGCAAAATCGGATAATAAATGTGGCTTTTATGGGCCTAAGACCCTAAATCGGCGGATCGGTCTATATGGGTGCTATATCAAGATATAGTCCGATATAGCCCATCTTCGAACTTAACCTGCTTATGGACAAATAAAGAATCTGTACAAAATTTCAGCTCAATATCTCTATTTTTAAAGACTGTAGCGTGATTTCAACAGACAGACGGACGGACATTTCTAGATCGTCTTAGATTTTTAAGCTGATCAAGAATATATATACTATATAGGGTCGGAAATGGATATTTCGATGTGTTGCAAACGGAATGACAAAATGAATATACCCCCACCCTTCGGTGGTGGGTATAAAAAACGGTTCAGATTTGGATATAGCTCCCCAATACATATTCGTCCGTTTTTAACCGATTCTCTCGAAATTTGGCAGGAAGGATTTTCTTATGACTCTTAATATTACTGGTGAATTTCATAGAAATCGGTCCAGAGTTAGATATAGATATATAGCCCGATTTTCACTTCAGGAGAAACTGCAAGCGCATTTATTGACCAATCTTCCCAAAATTTTGTACAACGCTTTCCTCGATGACTACCACGATAGATGGAGCAGCCTCTGGTTCCACTAGGGTACCCAAAGTTTGCGTACTTGCTGGAAAACACCTTAACTTTGACCATGTTAAGTTTCCAAGATTTTTCGATTTGAAACACTAGGTGTTCATCCGTCTGTCTGTCTGCCATGTATTTTGAAAATGGTGGTTGTACAATTGTTGGATGATCCAGCCATATCTGTCGGTCCATCAGCTCATCTGTCTGCATGTCTGTCATTCCTTGTGATTATTTATTCTGCCATGCAACGTCAATTCAAAAAGGCACAATTTTCAATAGTTTAACACTTTTATTTGAATTTAAAAATCATCCCGGTAATCAGATAAATTCATTTAAAACTTGCAGCTATTTGACTTCAACCTGATCATGCTCATGTTAGTATCCTTCCATTCTTATAACATTGCACCATTTTACTGCGAATTTATTGACGTTTACTTTCCAATACACATTTATAAAATTATAATTAACTTGTCATAAATGTCACACATACTTGGCTTGCCATTAATGTTTTAACAAATGTCCGATTTTCTGTCCAGCTGTCTGGGTGTCTCGCACTTTCGATTCATGTTCACTGCTAGGCAACCACGATGCAGACAGCACCAATTGCTGCAAAATTGTGTGGGGGAATGTTTGAGTGTGTGAGTTCTAAATTATGCTGACTGTCCAACAAAATACAGAAACAGAACAGGCAAAAGCGTTCCAAGTTCGGCCGGGCCGAAAATTGAGAACCCAACACCATTTATTCTGCTAAAAATGTATGCAAAATATATTTATTGGGTTGCCCAAAAAGTAATTGCGGATTTTTTATATAGTCGGCGTTGACAAATTTGTTCACAGCTTGTGACTCTGTAAATGCATTCTTTCTTCTGTCAGTTATCAGCTGTTACTTTTAGCTTGCTTTAGAAAAAAAGTGTAAAAAAAGTATATTTGATTAAAGTTCATTCTAAGTTTTATTAAAAATGCATTTACTTTCTTTAAAAAAAAACCGCAATTACTTTTTGGGCAACCCAATAGTTGAAGGGCATAATTTTATTGTACATACCAGACTTATATCAAACCAGCAAAAATTAAAGCTTCTAGGAACCGCACAAGGATGATGGAGAGAACGGTTTACATAAGAGCTATATCAGGTTATAGACTGATTTCGACCGTAATTGGCACAGTTGTTGGATATCATAACAAAACGCTGCATGCTAAATTTCAGCCAAATTGGAAAAAAATTGCTCCTTGTAAGGGCTCAAGAAGTCAAATCGCGAGATCGTTTTATGTGGTAGCTATATAGGGTTGTAGATCAATTTTGACAGTACTTGGCTCAGATGTTGGAAGTTATAACAGAACGCCACATTCAAAATTTCAGCCAAATTGGATAAAAATTGCGGTTTGTAAGGGCTCAAGAAATCAAATGTCGAGACGATCAAGAATATATATACCTAATGGGGTCTTAGACAAATATTTCGAGGTGTTACAATCGGAATGACTAGATCAGTATACCCCCATCCTATGGTAGGGGGTATAAAAATTTGCCAATTTTAGTCGTAATATTTTTTTTTGTTTAAAAGCATATATATAATATTAGCAGTTTTTTGTCCGCTGTTATTAAAATTCGATCAAAAGTTAAACTTATAAAATTTTCCATCATATCGGGTTGCCCAAAAAGTAATTGCGGATTTTTTAAAAGAAATTAAATGCATTTTTAATAAAACTTAGAATGAACTTTAATCAAATATACTTTTTATACACTCCACCATAGGATGGGGGGTATACTAATTTCGTCATTCTGTTTGTTACTACTCGAAATATTCGTCTGAGACCCCATAAAGTATATATATTCTTGATCGTCGCGACATTTTATGTCGATCTAGCCATGTCCGTCCGTCGGTCCGTCCGCCCGTCCGTCCGTTCATCTGTCTGTCGAAAGCACGCTAACTTCCGAAGGAGTAGAGCTAGCCGCTTGAAATTTTGCACAAATTCTTCTTATTAGTGTAGGTCGGTTGGTATTGTAAATGGGCCATATCCGTCCATGTTTTGATATAGCTGCCATATGAACCGATCTTGGGTTTTGACTTCTTGAACCTCTAGAAGGCGCAATTCTTATCCGATTGAAATGAAATTTTGCACGACGTATTTTGCTATGATATGCAACAATTGTGCCAAGTATGGTTTAAATCGGTTCATAACCTAATATAGCTGCCATATAAACCGATCTTGGGTTTTGAGTTCTTGAGCCTCTAGAGTGCGCAATTCTTATCCGATTTGGCTGAAATTTTGCATGAGGTGTTTTGTTATGACATCCAACAACTGTGCCAAATATCTAATCGATCAATAACCTGATGTAGCTGTCATATAAACCGATTTTGGGTCTTGACTTCTTGAGACTCTAGAGTGTGCAATTCTTATTCGATTGGAATGAAATTTTGCACGACGTGTTTTGTTATGAAATCCAATAACTGTGTTAAGTATGGTTCAAATCGGTTTATAACCTGATATGGCTCTCATATAAACAGATCTGGGGACTTGACTTCTTGAACTTCTAGAGGGCGCAATTTTTATCAGATTTGGTTGAAATTTTGCACGACGTGTTTTGTTATAATATCCAACAACTGTGCTAAGCATGGTTCAAATCGGATATAGCTGCCATATAAACCGATCTTGGGTCTTGACTTCTTGAGCCTCTATAGGGCGCAATTCTTATCCGATTTGAATGAAATTTTGCACGACGTGTTTTGTTATAATATCCAACAACTGTGCTAAGCATGGTTCAAATCGGATACAGCTGCCATATAAACCGATCTTGGGTCTTGACTTCTTGAGCCTCTAGAGTGCGCAATTCTTATCCGATTGGAATGAAACTTTGCACGACGTGTTTTGTCATGATATCCAACAACTATGCCAAGTATGGTTCAAATCGGTTCATAACCTGATATAGCTGCCATATAAACCGATCTGGAATCTTGACTTCTTGAGCCTCTAGAGGTCGCAATTATTATCCGATTTGCCTGAAGTTTGTACGACGGATTCTCTCATGACCATCAACATACGTGTTTATTATGGTCTGAATCGGTCTATAGCCCGATACAGCTCCCATATAAATCGATCTCGCTATTTTACTTCTTGAGCCCCCAAAGGGCCCAAGTCATATTCGAATTGGCTGACATTTTACACAGGCCTCCAACATATAATTCAATTGTGGTCCAAACCGGACCATATCTTAATATCGCTCTAATAGCAGAGGAAATCTTTTCTTATATCCTGTTTTGCCTAAGAAGAGATGCCGGGAAAAGAACTCGACTAATGCGATCCATGGTGGAGGGTATATAAGATTCGGCCCGGCCGAACTTAGCACGCTTTTACTTGTTTTTGTTTAAAAGCATACATATAATATAAGTAGTTCTTTTGTCCGCTGTTATTAAAATTCGATCAAAAGTTAAACTTATAAAAATTTCCATCAAATTTTTAATTGACAATGCAATTTTTATTATTGAAAATTTGTTCAATTATTTTTCAAAAACGATGTTTTATATTTTTATTTTCATGATTGAAACAGTTTCAATTAAAAAATTTATTTTTTATTTTTTTTCTGTGTATTTGAAATACAGCTATTTAGACCAATTCAAGTTTTAATTCAAATAAAAGTTAGTAAGGAAAGACAAAAGGCGAGCGGGCCGACCATATAATACCCTACACCTAACCTGTAAGTATAAATTGGAAGCTATATCTAATTCTAATTCTAGTTCTGAGCCGATTTTGTTAGACCTCGGGGGAGATTATCAGATCGGGTATAGTATCCGTATCAAATTTCAAGTAAATGTGTACAAATAAGGCGATATATGGAAATAAAAAATCAATCTGAACCGATTTTTATAAAATTTAACAAAAATATAAATGCGAATATATTCGTGACAGTCGTCAACATTATTGCAAATTAGTTGAAATCGGACGAACATATATGGGAGATATATTATACCCTCCACCATAAGATGGGGGGTATACTAATTTCGTCATTCTGTTTGTAACTACTCGAAATATTCGTCTGAGACCCCATAAAGTATATATATTCTTGATCGTCGTGAAATTTTATGTCGATGTAGCCATGTCCGTCCGTCTGTCCGTCCGTCCGTCCGTCCGTCCGTCTGTCTGTCGAAAGCACGCTAACTTCCGAAGGAGTATAGCTAGCCGCTTGAAATTTTGCACAAATACTTCTTATTAGTGTAGGTCGGTTGGTATTGTAAATGGGCCATATCGGTCCATGTTTTGATATAGCTGCCATATAAACCGATCTTGGGTCTTGACTTCTTCAGCCTCTAGAGTGCGCAATTCTTATCCGATTGGGATGAAATTTTGCACGACGTGTTTTGTTATGACATCCAACAACTGTGATAAGTATGGTTCAAATCGGTTCATAACCTGATATAGCTGCCATATAAACCGATCTTGGGTCTTGACTTCTTGAGCCTCTAGAGTGCGCAATTCTTATCCGATTGGGATGAAATTTTGCACGACGTGTTTTGTTATGACATCCAACAACTGTGATAAGTATGGTTCAAATCGGTCCATAACCTGATATAGCAGCCATATAAACCGATCTTGGGTCTTGACTTCTTGAGCCACTAGAGTGCGCAATTCTTATCCGATTGGAATGAAATTTTGGACGACGTGTTTTGTTACGATATCCAACAACTGTGCCATGTATGGTTCAAATCGGTCCATAACCTGATATAGCTGTCATATAAACCGATCTTGGGTCTTGACTTCTTGAGCCTCTAGAGGGCGCAATTCTTATCCAATTTGAATGAATTTTGGCACGTAGTATTTTGTTATGATATCCAACAACTGTGCCAAATATGGTTCAAATTGGTTCATAACCTGATATAGCTGCCATATAAACCGATCTGGGATCTTGACTTCTTGAGCCTCTAGAGGTCGCAATTATTATCCGATTTGCCTGAAATTTTGTACGACGGATTCTCTCATGACCATTAACATACGTGTTTATTATGGCCTGAATCGGTTTTTAGCCTGATATAGCTCCCATATAAATCGATCTCTCTATTTTACTTCTTGAGCCCACAAAGGGCGCAATTCTTATTCGAATTGGCTGACATTTTACACAGGTCTCCAACGTATTATTTAATTGTGGTCCAAACCGGACCATATCTTGATATCGCTCTAATAGCAGAGCAAATCTTTTCTTATATCCTTTTTTTGCCTAAGAAGAGATGCCGGGAAAAGGACTCCACATATGCGATCCATGGTGGAGGGTATATAAGATTCGGCCCGGCTGAACTTAGCACGCTTTTACTTGTTCAGAACTAAATCGGTTTCCATGAAATTCACCAGTAATGTTGAGTGTCATAAGAAAATCCTTACTGCCAAATTTAGAGAGAATCGTGTAACTAATGACCACTTTATTCCAAATAGGATGAACATATATATGGGAGCTATATCCAAATCTAAACAGATTTTTTCCAATTTCAATAAGCTTCGTTTCTGGGCTACAAAAATTTACGTGCTTAATTTTAAAATGATTGGATGAAAATTGCTACTTTTATCTTGTTCACAAATTAACATGGTCAGACAGACGGACATAGCTAAATCGTATCAGAAAGTGATTCTGAGTGGATGGGTATACTTATCAATGGGTCTAGCTCTCTTCCTTCTGGGTGTTACAAGCAAATGCACTGAGTTGTAATACCCTGTACCACAGTAGTGGTGTAGGGTATAAAAAGGGTAAAAGTAAAGGAGAAAGCGGAAACTAAAAGTTTAGTAAACAAATTAGCCATATTCGCTTTAAGATATCAGGGTGAACCGATATAAAAAGGATCCAGTTCTGCATTTAAAACCTTTCTTAATACCTCCCTCTTATGAAAATATAAGGACATAATTATATCTTAATGACAGAAGCTTACGAAAACATGTAAGAAAAAGGAGCATATTGTTTACGAAGTTTTGCAAATTTTTGACAAAGTCATTTTTTTGCAAAAACTAAAAGTTTTCTTTAAGTTCATGCTGGGATTTGTATCCAGGTGTTAGGCGGCCATGCTAACCTCTGCGCCATGGTGGCCTCCTTCGAGCTCACTTATGCAAGATAGGTGATAGAATGTGGAGGGCATATGGGGAAGATGATGACCGGCGGACGGACACACATTTGACCGACTTATTATTGCTGAAAGTGCTGCAATGAATAAAACCTAATGACTCCTTCTAGTGCTCTCAATATTTCATGAGGAAATCAAAATTAGTTTTTAATTTTATTAAGAAGTTAACTCCGCTTAATTTAGATTTTTATTAAGGTTTTATCTGACAGATTTCCTTTATAGAACCGTCAAATACACTTATTTTAAGGCTTAAAAGTGTTATGGGGAAAAACATTCTAACGCTTTCAGACGAAACACAGTCACTGGCACTATTGTACTCATCATTATCGCCATTGTATTTACTCTACTCCACGCTGCTCCTAATGAGCTACTATGGCATTTGAATTTATAAAAGAACAGTTTTCCCATCATCAGGAAAAATTATAGTTCACTACAACCACCACACCGGTCTCTCCCTTCCATAAACCCATAAACAATGACCGTCCTTTTTGCCATGTGTGTTACCCTGTTTTTATACCCTCCACCATAAGATGGGGGGTATACTAATTTCGTCATTCTGTTTGTAACTACTCGAAATATTCGTCTGAGACCCCATAAAGTATATATATTCTTGATCGTCGTAACATTTTATGTCGATCTAGCCATGTCCGTCCGTCTGTCCGTCCGTCCGTCCGTCCGTCCGTCCGTCCGTCCGTCCGTCCGTCCGTCTGTCTGTCGAAAGCACGCTAACTTCCGAAGGAGTAAAGCTAGCCGCTTGAAATTTTGCACAAATACTTCTTATTAGTGTAGGTCGGTTGGAATTGTAAATGGGCCATATCGGTCCATGTTTTGATATAGCTGCCATATAAACCGATCTTGGGTCTTGACTTCTTGAGCCTCTAGAGTGCGCAATTCTTATCCGATTGGGATGAAATTTTGCACGACGTGTTTTGCTATGATATCCAACAACTGTGCCAAGTATGGTTCAAATCGGTCCATGTTTTGATATAGCTGTCATATAAACCGATCTTGGGTCTTGACTTCTTGAGCCTCTAGAGTGCGCAATTCGTATCCGATTGGGATGAAATTTTGCACGACGTGTTTTGTTATGATATCCAACAACTGTGCCAAGTATGGTTCAAATCGGTCCATAACCTGATATAGCTGCCATATAAACCGATCTTGGGTCTTGACTTCTTGAGCATCTAGAGTGCGCAATTCTTATCTGATTGAAATGAAATTTTGCACGACGTGTTTTGTTATCATATCAAACAACTGTACTAAGTATGGTTCAAATCGGTCCATAACCTGATATAGCTGCCATATAAACCGATCTTGGGTCTTGACTTCTTGAGCCTCTAGAGGACGCAATTCTTATCCGATTGGAATGGAATTTCGCACGACGTGTTTTCTTATTTTATCCAACAACAGTGCCAAGTATGGTTTAAATCGGTTCATAACCTGATATTGCTGCCATATTAACCGATCTTGGGTCTTGACTTCTTGAGCCTCTAGAGGGCACAATTCTTATCCGATTTGAATGAATTTTTGCACGAAGTATTTCGTTATAATATTCAACAACTGTGCCAAGTATGGTTCAAATCGGTCCATAACCTGATATAGCTGTCATATAAACAGATCTGGGGATTTGACTTTTTGAGCTTCTAGAGGGCGCAATTCCTATCCGATTTGGCTGAAATTTTGCATGACGTATTTTTTTTTTTTTTACTTTCAACAACTGTGTCAAATAAGGTTCAAATCGGTTCATAACATGATATAGCTGCTATATAAACCGATCTGGGATCTTGACTTCTTGACCCCTAGAGGTCGCAATTATTATCCGATATGCCTGAAATTTTGTACGACGGATCCTCCATGACCATCAACAAACGTGTTTATTATGGTCTGAATCGGTCTATAGCCCGATACAGATCCCATATAAATCGCTCTCTCTATTTTACTTCGTGAGCCCCAATGGGCGCAATTTTATATGAATTGGCTGAAATTTTACACAGGTCTCCAACATATAATTTAATTGTGGTCCGAACCGGACCATATCTTGATATCGTTTTAATAGCAGAGCAACTCTTTTCTTATATCCTTTTTTGCCTAAGAAGAGATGCCGGGAAAAGAACTCGACAAATGCGATCCATGGTGGAGGGTATATAAGATTCGGCCCGGCCGAACTTAGCACGCTTTTACTTGTTTCATTTAGTAATGCCATGGACTTTGTTGACTGAAAATGACTTTACAACATTTGTGCTAAAACTATATATGAAGCACAATGAAAATAATTGTGGTGTCATAATGGACTTCATGGTTTTTGGCTGGATGGATGAATAGATGGATAAATTTGTGGCCCTTCTTGTTTACATGTGGTACAAATCGTATACCATTTTGTTCGTTTGTACACTCATAAAACTCATTTGAAATTTATTGTTGAAATGGGAAGGAGATAATATTGCAACATTATGTTGCAAATATCAGAGAAAAATATGGAGGGAGACATAATAAAACCCCTGATTTTATGTGAGAGTGATTATATAGAAATTTCACATATAAGGTTATTAAAATAGCAGTAAGACCAGAAAAGGGTTTTCAAAATCCTAATTTATCCAAAAATTGTTTGCTAATTATCGAAATGCCATCGTCCTTACTAAACTTTCTATTAAAAGAAAATACCATTTAAAACAAATTTTGGGTATCTTAACCATAGAAGAGAGTGCTGATAATAGCAACCAGTTTCTAGTGACTGTCAGTAGTTAATTCTGCTACCATTACAGCAGTAATTCTGCTGTTAAAGCAAAATGATAGCAATCTCACATCAGCAGCCTGCCTATAAAAAAGTCAATTTTTGTTGACAAACACTGTTTCTCACAAATCAAAATCAAATCAACACGTCGTGCAAAATTTAATTCTAATCGGATAAGAATTGCGCCCTCTAGAGGCTCAAGAAGTCAAGACCCAAGATCGGTTTATATGGCAGCTATATCAAAACATAGACCGATATGGCCCATTTATAATACCAACTGACCTACACTAATAAAAAGTATTTGTGCAAAATTTCAAGCGCCTAGCTTTACTCCTTCAAAAGTTAGCGTGCTTTCGACTGACAGACGGACGGACATGGCTAGATCGACATAAAATGTCGCGACGATCAAGAATATATATATATACATTATGGGGTCTTAGACGCATAATTTGAGGTGTTACAAACAGAATGAGGAAATTAGTATATGCCGATCCTTTGGTGGAGGCTATAATAAATTAAAAGTAATTTCGAGAAAGAAAATCTTTACCACGATTTGGCTATAATTAAGCATGACATATTTTGCTATAACTTCCTTCCTGCTGTGGCAAATATGGTTCAAATTGGTCCGCGACCTAATATAGCCTCTGGATTATTACTTGATTTGGCGGTAATTTTGTAAAGCAATTGGAAAAGAACACCGCATGCAAAATTTCTGCCAAATCAGGCAAAAATTGCGGCTTGTAAGGACTCAAGAAATCAAATAGGCAGATCGGTTTATATAGGACCTATACCAAGCTATAGACCGATTTGGACTTCACTTTTTGCATTTGTTGAAAGTCGCACCAAACCAACGCATGCTAATTTTCAGCTAAATCGGAAAAAAAATTGCGGCTTGTAAAGGCTCAGGAAGTTAAATCGGGAGGTCGGTTTATATGGGAGCTATATCAAATTATACACCGATTTGGATCGTACTTGACACGATTGTTGGAAGACATAACAGAAAACTTTGTGTAAAAGTTCAACCAAACCGGACAAAAATTTAAACATCTAGAGGCTCAAGAAGTCAAATCGGATATTCAGATAATATTGGAGCTATATCAGGCTATTGACTGATGTGGACCATACTTGGTAAAATTGTTGGATGTCTCAGCAGAACACTTTTTCAAATTTTAGCCAAATCGGTCAAAGATTGTGGCTTCCACAGGCTCAAGAATTCAAATGGGAGCTATATCCTTATCTGAATCGATGTGGCCCATTTGCAATCCCCAACGACCTACATTAATAGTCAATATCTGTTCAAAATTTCAAGCGGCTACCTTTACGGGTTCGACCGCTATCGACCCAAAATATCGAGGCGATCAAGAATATATATACGTTATGGGGTCTAACGAACGGAATGATTAGAATGGCCTTATCCTATTGTGGTGGGCATAAAAATAACATGAATTTTTTTCCGCGAATTTTGTTTGCTAATTCAGCAGCCCTATGTTTGCTGATACAGCAGTAATGACTGCCTTTGTTTCTTTTTCCGATTTTTGGCAAACAAAAATTGCTGTTTTAGCAAACATTTTTGCTGTTTTAAATAACAAATTTGGTTGAGTGCAAGTCAGTAATTCCGAGCTGATTACAAAATCCCTCATTGTTTTCCATACAACGCCCCTAAGTTGGTTCATGTCTGGTATTGTGTCCCCAACTAAGTACCCGTATCTCTTAGCCACGAGAGGATATGCTCCAATGTCTTATAATCTTCCCCGCATGCCCTTCCCATTTGCCACTTGCCGCACCGATTTTGCATAAGCGAGCTTGTAGTCTTATGTGTTCCGTCATTATACCGAACGCTATGTTAACCTTCTCACGATCCGTATCTCCCGATAGGGCTTTCGTCGCCCATTCGATCGTTTCGCTGTTCCACTGGGTTACATCCGCGTCCGTCGCCCACGCTCTTAACTGGCACCGAGTTCACTGACGGCAGTCCACCGGCTTTCACTGCTAAATCGTCTGCTCTTTCATTCCCTCTTAATTCGTTATGACTGGCACCCAAACAATGCGGATCACCATCCTCAGAGAAGGCGTTAATTGTTTTTGTTACGACTTCCAACAACTATGCCAAGTACGGCCGAAATAGGTCTATAACCTGATATAGCTGGCCGTATAACCCGTTCTCCCGATTTGATTTCTTGAGTCCTTACAAGCCGCAATTTTTGTCCGTTTGGCTGCAATTTGGCATGTAGTATTATTGAGCGATTTCCAATAACTGTGCCAAGTACGGTCAACATCGGTCTTTAATCTGATATAGCTCCCAAATAAATTGATCTTCCGATTTGACTTCTTGAGCCATTACAAGCCACGGTGTTTTGCTACGACTTCCAACATATGTGCCTATTACGTTCCAAATCTGGCTATAACCTCTTATAGCTCCCATATAAACGGTCTCTTGAGTATCCTTGCTCGGTTCAAGCTCAAGATTTTGCTGGTTTGACAAAAGTTTGCAATGTAGATTAAATTATGCCCTTCATCAAACTTTATTTAGTATAAATTTTTAGCAGTATCCGTAGTGTGTGTGTGTCCAAAATTCGGCCCGGCCGAACTTAGCTCGCTATTACTTGTTTAAAATTTTTTGTCTAAGGGGGTTTTAGGTCGTTTACTTAATTTTTCGCGGTCACGCTTCGAGGCTAGTTTATATCATCATATTGCATTAAAGTACAGAAAACATTTTTGATCAGATGTTCTTGAAATTTGGCACAGTTGACTTTTTAGGTCTAGCGACAGAACATCACAAATTGGTTAAAATCGGTTCAGATCTAGATATAGCTCTCATCTATATGTTCGTCCGATTGGAACTGTCTGTCGAAAGAACGCTAACTTCCGAAGAAGTAAAGCTAGCCGCTTGAAATTTTGCGCAAATACTTCTTGTTAGTGTAGGTCGGTTGGTATTGTAAATGGGCCATATCGGTCCATGTTTTGATATAACTGCCATATAAACCGATCTTGGGTCTTGACTTCTTGAACCTCTAGAAGGCGCAAATCTTATCCGATTGGAATGAAATTTTGCAGGACCTATTTTGTTATGATATCCAAAAATTGTGCCATGTATGGTTCAAATCGGTTCATAACCTGATATAGCTGCCATATAAACCGATCTTGGGTCTTGACTTCTTGAGCCTCTAGAGTGCGCAATTCTTATCCAATTTGAATGAAATTTTCCACGACGTGTTTTGTTATGATATCCAACAATTGTGCCGAGTATGGTTCAAATCGGTCCATAACCTGATATAGCTACCATATAAACCGATCTTGGGTCTTGACTTCTTGAACCTCTAGAAGGCGCAAATCTTATCCGATTGGAATGAAATTTTGCACGACTTGTTTTGCTATGATATCCAACAACTGTGTCAAGTATGGTTCAAATCGGTCTATAACCTGATATAGCTGTCATATAAACCGATCTTGGCTCTTGACTTCTTGAGTCTCTAGAGGGCGCAATTCTTATCCGATTTGAATAAATTTTTGCACGTAGTATTTTGTTATGATGTGCAGCAAGTGTGCCAACTATGGTTCAAATCAGTTCATAACCTGATATAGCTGTCATGTAAACAGATCTGGGGACTTGATTTCTTGAGCTTCTAGAGGGCGCAATTCCTATCCGATTTGGCTGAAATTTTGCATGACGTATTTTGTTTTAACTTTCGAAAACTGTGTCAAATAAGGTTTGAATCGGTTTATAAGCTGATATAGCTGCCATATAAACCAATCAGGGATCTTGACTTCTTGAGCCTCTAGAGGTCGCAATTATTATCCGACTTGCCTGAAATTTTGTACAACGGATCCTCTCATGACCATCAACATACGTGTTTATTATGGTCTGAATCGGTCTATAGCCCAATACAGCTCCCATATATTCTCTCTATTTTACTTCTTGAGTCCCCAAAGGGCGCAATTCTTATTCGAATTGGTCGAATTATAGGTCTCCAACATATAATTTAACTGTGGTCTAAACCGGATCATATCTTGATATCGCCCTAGTAGCGGAGCAAATCTTTTCTTATATCATTTTTTGCCTAAGAAGAGATGTCGGGAAAGAACTTGACAAATGTTATCCATGGTGGAGGGTATATAAGATTCGGCCCGGCCGAACTTAGCACGCTTTCACTTGTTACTTATCACTACATCTCTGACCTATTTCATCTATGTTAGATTAGGTTGGAGTGGATGTCCTTTACAGATTCACTTAGCTAATTTTAAGTCCATTGTCATACCACAGTAGCGACTGAGAAAGACGTCTGGTGGAGATCGAACCCACGACCCGCACACTGATAATCGGAGCACGCTACTGGAGTGCCTATATTTGATCCAAATTACAAAATTTTACCATGAAAATTCCACTAAGGAACTGGGGCAAACTTCTCACATATCATTAAGGAGTGCAGTCCGATTAAAGGTTTAAACTCAATAATAACGGACCTCCTTTTCACACCCACCACCCACCAAGGATGGGGGTATACTAATTTGATCTTTCCGTTTGCAACACCTCGAAATATTGATCTAGGACCCCATGAAGTATTTATATTCTTGATCGTCCCGACTTTCTGAGTCGTTCTAGCCATGTCCGTCAGACCGTCCGTCTGTCGAAATCACGATAGCGATGGATCGTGTACAGCTAGCCGCTTGAAATTTTGCACAGATAATGACTATTAATGTAGGTCGTTTGGGATTGCAAATAAAAAACAGCATTTGTTGCCTCTTGAAGTTTAAATATTTGTCCAATTTGGCTAAAATTTTACACAAAGTCTTCTGTTACGACTTTCAACAACTGTGCCAAGTACGGTCCTAATCGGTCTATAACCTGATATAGCTCCCATATAAACTAATTTCCCGGATTGACTTCTTGAGCCCCTGGAAGCCTCAAGTTTCATCCGATTTGGCTAAAATTTAGCATGCGGTGTTCTGTTATGACTTTCAATAACTGTAATAAGTGCGGTTGTAATTGGTCAAGAACCTGATATAGCTCACATATCAACCGATCTCCCGATTTGACTTCTTAAGCCCCTGGAAGCCTCAATTTCCATCCGATTTGGCTGAAATTTTGCCCATAGTGTTCTGTTATGACTCTCAACAACTGTGCCCATATTTTAGCAAAATCCATGGTGGTGGGTTCTCAAGATTCGGCCCGGCCGAACTTAGCACGCTTTTACTTGTTATAGCTAGTCCAAGCACAAATTTTGCCAGGAGGGGAAAACCACCGCTGAAAATTTTTTTCTGATGGTCTCGCCAGGATTCGAACCCAGGCGTTCAGCGTCAAAGGCGATCCACGGCACCTGATAAATCTGCGATATTTGGAGAGGGGAAGTAATTCAATATCCATCAAAAAACGAAAATCGTAAAAATTTCGTTGACATCATTTTGGCGGGATTGGCTCGATATATACTTTAGAGGGTCAGAAATGGATATTTAGATTTGTTGCAAACAGAATGGCTACCCCCTATTCTACGGTGGTGGGTATACAAATCATAATTTCTCTTTTTTAGTGAGTTTTGGCAATTCTTGTTTACATTTTGGGAATTCGTCTTTAGTAGTGTTTTGACCATGGTTTTGCGTTAATTTCTACACTGTTTTCTATTTCGGGAATCATGAGGATTTTTTTAAAAATTTTAACAAATCATCTTATAAACAATTGTCGCAAAATCAGAGGCAATCATTTAAATTTTTAATCTTCGACAATACCCCTTTATTCCAAGTCTCACACATATATTTTTAATGAGATGTCATTTACATTTATTCCTGGCTGGTTGGTGGCTGTTATTATGTCCAGTGTGCATGAATAAATGAAATGGATGTTTGTTAAAATTTTTTCCAAACACATTTAGGCGCCGTATAGGCATCAAAGGCAATGTCAATGTCCGCAGTGGCGGAAAAGCGCTCACATTTTGAATAACTATATAAAACTTTAAAATATACATATAGTTTTTATAATCTCCATTACAGGATAGGGGTACACAAATTTTGTTATTTCGTTTGTAAAAGATTGAAATATTGATCTGAGACCCAACAAAGTATATATATTTTTGATCGTCTTGACGTTTTTAGTCGATTTAACCATGTCCGACCGTCTGTCTGTCGAAAGCACGCTAACTTCCGAAGGAGTAAAGCTAGGTGCTTGATATATTGCATAAATACTTCTTATCAGTGCAAGTTAGTTGGGATTGTAAATGGGCTAAATCGGTCCATGTTTTAGTATAGCTGCCATATAAACCCATATCGGATCTTGACTTCTTGAGCTTCTAGAAGGCGCAATTCTTATTCGATTTAGCTGATATTTAGCATGAAGTGTATCGGTTTGACTATCAAAAACTACGCCAAGTATGGCCCAAATCGGTTCACAACCTAATATAGCTCCAATATAAACCGATCTCCGGATTTTATTTCTTGAGCCTCTAGCGATAGCATTTCTTATACAATTTGACTGAAATTTCGCACAACGTTTTCTTATACCGTACGTGTTAAATATGGCCTGAGTCGGTCCTGAACCAGATATAACTCCCTTATAAACAAATCTAAGCGACTATAGTGTGCAATTCGTATCCGATTTGGCTGAAATTTTTACACAATGGCATGTACTTTGGTCTCCAACAGCCAAACCAAGTATGGCCCCAATGGGTTCTTAACTTGGTATATCTGAAATATCATAGCAAATCTTATCCATTATCCTTTGTTT